>NW_022900949.1:35266745-35333644 GCF_012274545.1 Fukomys damarensis
AAATATATGTACATGATAAATATATACTAAAAATGTGTTTTTGCTTTGTGGGATGAAACCCTCACTCTCACTGGAGAACCTAAGAGTTTAGTAGGTGGAGGTGCACTAAGACAGGAACAAGTTACTCTTCTAGTTTTGCCTTTCCACCTGTTCATGGGATAAAACTGAGACTGGGACTCAGGACAGGCACTCTGGGGGAGGAGGGAGAAGAAAGTTGTATCTTTATACCCCAATGTCCATTTGATGGTGTTGTCTTAACATCCTCTAGGAAAGAATGTCTCTTGTTTTTAGTTGGGTCAATCACTTCACTATTGGACAGCTCTTGATCTGATGAATAAATGATCAAGGAAGCATGAACAGAGTCGGGATAGAAAAATTGTGCAGTTACTGAATCCACTTGGTGGGTCAAGTGCTTTCTATACAATATTTCACTTAAGGATCATAGTCATCCTATTGGTGTTTTACTTTTATTTTATGAAGGCCCTAGAGCTCTGCCTCGAATAGGTATATACATTTGATTTGACTTTTCTCCTAATAAATGTCTACACTCTTGTAAGATAGAAGCTAATTCACAGAATGCAGAAAGGTCTTACTAAAAGTCATAGTCATAGCAGTGAAGAATGTAGCCCAAAACAATGGATGCAATGAAATTACAAGAGGTTTCTTTCTGTCAGATGGTCACTTAGATATGAGAGACCCTTCCTGAAAAAAAGTTAGGAAATCATGAAAGCTAATGTTTAGAATGCCTATTTTTCCCAAGTTTCTCCTATGAAACTATGCTGAAGTTTATTAAATGATAGCCCACTAACATGCAGTATTAAATTATATGCTAGGGACTGGGCTGAAGTTTGCATTTGCATTCTCTATAAAATTTTATAGAAATTATTAGTAAATCAATATCTTCAGGGAAATTCTAAACAAATATTTAGGGCAAGGTTGATTTGCACTCATCCGCCTGTATTTCATCCAGATAGTAAGAGGAAAAGAAGAGGTTACATGAAAAGACTGGAAGAAGATAATAACATTTTAAGCATGAGAAATACATTCTGGTGTGTTCAATATTAAATGGCCTTTCCAGTTATAAGACAAGAATGAAGATTTCTTGAGTTTGCTCTGGACGACATGTTGACAGATGGCAGGCTTATGATAGCTTGTGTAGAACAAAGTATTTACGTATCTGCAATAAGGACATTAATAAATTTGACAATAGACAGCAGCTTTTACAGACTGCTGTGTGGATACCATTCTCTGTCCAAAGACAAGTAATGATAATGATGAAAATCAATCAATCACTAATGAATAAAATCAATCAGGTTAGAAAGGATACTTAAAAAACTAGCCTGGAGTGGTGGCGCACGCCTGTAATCCCAGCACTTGGGAGGCTGAGGCAGGAGGATCGCTGTGAGTTTGAGACCAGCCTAGGCTACATACTGAGTTCCAGGTCAGTCTTAACTACACAGTGAGACCTTGTCTCAAAAAACTGAAAAACAAAAACAAAAATAAAAACAAAATGGGCAGTGACTATGGATTTAAGATTTCAGAATGGCTAGTATTTTAGGTGTTTGCTACCAACCAACCTGTAGAAGACATAGCCCAACTGCCTTTTCCTTATTCTTCTGAGAGCATCATTGTCTTATCTCTTATTCAGTCCAGAGGAATCTGAATCTTAAAGGCTTTTGGAAGACAGAGAGAATGCTTCAGAAATTCTTAAAAGTCAGGCATGGACATTAAAATTTAATTTAGTAAATGGTCAAGGACTAAATATAAAGATCATACATGTGCTGAATATGCTTAAATGCCAGGCACTGAGCTAAATCTAAAACTAAACAATGTAATCAAGATTACTCTTTCCCCAAAGCTCATATTCAGGTGATGCAGATAGAAAATCAACTAAATGTGTACCTCAATGAAAAAACAAACATATGTGCACATTTTTTTAATAGATGAAACAAGCAAGGTAATGTGGTAGAGATTCAGAAAGAGGTTCTGGGAAGTGGGTGATGAGGGAAGAAATTATTTGTGAACAGGATGAGGAAGACCACATGAAGGATGGGGATTAGCAGATAAACAAAGAGCTAGGGATGATCGAATAAATGAGGAGCGGTGAATTTCCTGGACAGAGAGAAGAGAAGGAGCAAAAGCCAAGATAGGGAAGAATTAGAAGAACTGTAAGGAGGCCAAAGTGACCAAAACAGAGTGATCCAGAGCATGGACAGCATGTTGGAAACTGACCAGGAAGGTAGCAACTAGTTTCTATAGAAGTTTACAACCTGGGTTTTCACTGCAGAATTGACTGGAACCTAGGAGTGGGAAGGCATGATCATATTCATGCTTTTAAAAGATCACTTTTATAGGAAAAAAATTAAAATAAGGAGCCTTACTAGAAGACTATTTCAAAAGCTCTGACGAGAGCTTGTGGCAGTTTGAATAGACATGGAAAAAGGTGAATGGATTTGAGATCTGATTCGGAGGTAATGAATTCATTTGAAGGTCTTGCTTATGTAGTGATGTCAGAGTGAAGCAAATGGAAGCAGAACGGCTCTCTTACATCTCTGTCCTGAGGTATTGGGATGGAAGTCGAATGGAAGAAAAACGTTGATGTAGGAGAGTGCAGTCCACATTACCATACCATAGCATAGACTAAGAGACTGGGAGAATGTGTTCTGCACCACAATCTACCCGTTCTTAGATGAACTTCATGGTCAAGGAAGAGACACAATGGCATGAGAGAAGGGCCCTGTAATCGAGGTTAGAAACTCCAAGTTCTATTTTGCCACTAACTAGCTCTCTGCTGTTAGAACAGTGGAGTTGAAAGGGATATTAGGGATCACCTAGTCTTGCCTTCTATTAATTATAGCAAAATCTGCTATAATGGTTGAATGCTTATTACACCAGAAGGCAGCCGCTCCATTTCCAGACAGCTCCAATTTATTATAAAATCCTTTTAAATACTGAATTAATAATCAGTGGCTAATGTGAAGGGAAGAAAAGGGCTAAACGTCTAAGAGAAGTGGAAAGGGTAGGGGAAAGGAAATAAGGGAAAAGAAAAAATATGAGAAAAGGAAAAAATGAAAACAAAGTCCTTGTAAATAGGGGAGGGGGGTGAAGGGAAGGCAGGGGTATGGGGAAAAAATGAGAACCAAGACCTGTCATGTAAAGGTACAAGATCCCAATGATGGATGTAACTGTACTGTATACTTAAAAAGTACCAATAAACTCAATGATAAAAAAATTTTAAAAAGAAATTAGAAGGTCTCTGGATTGTCTTGGTTAGCTTATTCACAATCACTCAGTCTTTCCAAAAACCATGGAGTGACAGAGAGTACCTGTTAATAGAAAAGAAATATTGATATTTTGTGGGTTGCTTATTATGATTACATATTTAACAGTTCTGGGACCCTGAAGTGGTTATATTATTCACACAGTGGGCAGCAGTGTTCATGTCTTTTCTAAAGAAAACACTAACATTTCAGCAGTTAAGGGTTTCTGATGGACCATGGCCAGTGTATTCAGAGTGCTGAGCTTCACCATGTCTTTCATGTTAGTCTTAAAACATCTCTGGTAAAAGCCTTCTACCACTGTGCACAGATGCTTTACCATAAGAACAATACGTGCTCCAACTGCCTATAATATATTCACTATCTTAGGAGTAATTACATAATGGTAGATTCAACGGTATCTCAAGGATGAATTCTCCTTCATATACAGTGTCTTTAGGAAAATAGAATAAGAAGGGGGGATAATAAGGATTTGAGGGTCCTAGGTCATTAGCTTAGAAGTACGTCTGATGTGCATTAAGCAAATGCTACACACTCTAAATATTAAATTACATTTTATATTGGGAAGGAGACAACAGGTATTCAGTCTAGTTACATTTCAGACTGCTTATTGGTGACATAAATATTACCAAGTGCAAAATGTACCACTGTACAGAATATGTGAAGTGTAAGGTGAGAAAAAGGTGTGAAAATAGGATGGTTATCCATGGACACAGACAAGTCTTCAAGTAATTTTACAAAAGGGGACTCTTAAAAAGATCTCAGTCCCTCCTGGATCAGCAAGTTACAGCATGTGCTTTGTTCCTTCCTTCTTCTCCCATCTCTGTTGCTAATTTGGGTCATGGCTGCTCTTAGTGTGAAACTGAGTCTACATGCTGCCATTTCTAGGATCTAAAAATTATTGAAGGGTCCAATCCCACCTGCTTTCTTTGCTTCTCCTCTTCCCAATTTCTACAATTTCTATTTCAAGCCCAAATTTGGGAAGTTTAATGAGGAGCCAATCTCATTTTTAATCATGCCAGTTGCAAGAAATCTTGGAAGTCCTACCTTATTCCTAGAGGCTATGGCCATATAAATCCCCCCCCCTGCTTGTTTCATTTTTTTGTCCCTAGAACTACTTTCTTTAGTGTTTTTCCTTTATACAACCTATATGTGGAAATTAAAATTTTAATCACAATTATTTGCCATTGTTCTTATCAAGGGACAGAGTCTATTTCTTCATCCCTGATTCTTTGGCCAGTAGAATATATTGTATGTATTATTTAGTGAGTTTCCATCCCACTACTCTAAATACCTTGTGTATTTTCTTCTTGCTGCTATCACATCTTGCCATGAAAAGCAAACTAAGGTGGTGGACGGGAACACGAAAGATGATGAAGAAAAGGTTTCAGATTTCTAGTGCTCCTGTGGTCCCTGATGAGTCTATCATAAAGTTTTGAGACATGCACCAAATGACCATAAATTATGAGTAAGATCAGCTGAAGTCAGTTTCCTTCAGTTCAAACCAGGCAATCCACCTAGCCATGCCCAGACCAAATGGCTGATATGTAGAACTGTGAGCTAGATAAATGATGGTAAGAGCCTAGAAGCAAGGACACCCAGTAACAACCAACACTCCCTGAATGCAGATTTTGGTTTCTCACATGAATCTTCAGTAAAAGGACCCAAAGCTCCTTGGAGAAATGCTGGTTCTAGGACTATGTCAGGAAATCCAAGATGGTTTTTCAATCTGACAAAATTAAATGCTTAAAAAAAGAAACCCTCAGTGATATGGGTTTTACTGAACATAAATAAATAAGAGCAAGTGCAAAAGATCTTAAGAGCCCAAATTACAGTAATGTACATTCTACTTCAAGGGCTCCTTCTCCTAAATTAAAGTTGGGTTGACATCTCCTTCAAGACACGTAATAAATCTACCAACTTCTCTCCATGTCAGTGCCAGTAAAGCCACTGCTAACCCTTGACTGAACACTACACAGCCTCCTAATGTCACCACTCAGATCTACTCTTTCATTCTATAGCATCCAGAGAGCTCTAAACATTGTACAAAGTAAGCGAACAAAGCAGGAAACAAAATTGTGTTAAAAATTAAAATAAAAGCCAAACTTCGTGATTTGACTCTGTCTGTATTTCTTACTACCTCTTATTTCACTGTCTTTATCTTACATGTTCCAGCCACCCTGACCTTTGGTTATCTTTACACGCCAAACTCTTTCCCTGTGCATAAATTCTTTCTCACCTTATCCTTTTCCCCATGTCTCTGTATGATTGGCGTCTTTCTTGTCATTCCCTTTAAACGCCCTAATCCAAAGTGACAGCTCAGGCGCAGTCTGTCTTGGAACATTATTTTACTTTCTTGTTCCCATGGTTGTTCCAGGTTTATGGTGCCCTCAGAAGAGAAGTTGCACCTCCATAAATTCATTCCGGAACTCTGGCTGAAGACTTCTCTGCTGTATCTACCATGTAACTTCTCAAATAATCGAGGAGGCTACAGCCTAATCACTCTGAAAGGGGCAAAGCATGGAGCAGTGCATGGGAGAGGTTGTCATGGTTGGACTGAGAAGCAACACACATCTTTCTATTCACATTGTGTTGAATTTTATTTTAAAGAAAGAAACAGAAAAAAAAAACCTGACTTACAAGTCACCAATAGGTTGAGGGTCCTTCTCAATTTCAAGAGAAATCATGCATTGGCAAAGTGCAGCTCCCTTGATGTTAGTGAATCTAGCCTGGGACAGCTCCTAGCAACCCCTATCAGCAACCAAGGCTCATTATCCCCTTGGCAGTTTTCTGGAGCTCTTTCAGCAGATTCTACTGCATTTCCTGGGCTCTTTCGCTGGTCTCTTAGGTCTCTGTAGATCAGTGCTGGTCTTCACCAGCCACAGTCTGTCTTTACTGTTCTTGGCTCTTTGCTCTCCATCACTCTCCGGAGTTCATCAGGGCTAAAAGCCCTTGGAGTCACCAACCCTTTTTTAGTGCAAACTGCTCATCCAACTCTAACTGAGATAAGAATCACAAATACAAAGAATGGCTGCTATCAAGAAATCACACAATAACAAATGTTGGCGGGGTTGTGGGGAGGAAGGAACCCTTCTCCATTGTCGGTGGGAGTGCAGACTGGTGCAACCACTGTGGAAATCGATATGGAGATACCTCAAAGAGCTTGGACGGCAGTTTCCATTTGACCCAGCCATCCCTCTCCTGGGTATCTTTCCAAAAGAACTAAAAGAATCATATCACAGAGAAGTATGCACACCCATGTTTATAGCGGCACAGTTTGTAATAGCTAAAACTTGGAAACAGCCCATTTGCCCATCCGTTGGAAACTGGATATGAGAAAATAGATTCATTCATAGGAAAGTGGATACATATTGAAGATATACTCCTAAGTGAAATAAATAAGGCACACGTGTAAATACCGAATAGTTTCTCTGGTGTGAATAAACTGCAATAATACAGAAGATCCTAATAAGATTACTGACATTGTGAAATGGGAAGAAAGGGGCTAAAGGTCTAGGAAAGGTGGGATGGGGAGGGGAAGGGTAATAAGGGCAAAGAAAAAATGTGAGATAATGAAAAGAAGGAAATAAAGTGTTTGTAGATGGGGAGAGGAGGAGGGGGTGAAGGGAGGGCAGGGACAAGGGGGAAAAAATCAGAACCAGGACCTGTCATGTAGAGGTACAAGATCCAAATAATGAATGTAACTGTACTGTATCCCTAAAATGTACCAATAAACTCAATTAAAGCTGAAAAAAATAGGTTTGGGTCACATAGGAGAAAGTCTGTCAAAATTCAGAGTGCTAAAAAAAATTTATATATATATAAAACCACCTGGGCAAGGCTTTTATTTGGCAGGTGGTGTAGTACAGGGGGAGTAGTGCACCAGAGAATGCCCCCCGCATACTGACCTGAGGACTGTGAGAATGTGCCACTTACATAGAGAAGCAGGTCCACCGCATGTGCAGGCTCCTGCATTTCCAGCACCATTTGGGCATTTTCAAAGTAGTAAGGGTAGTCAGGATCATCTGGAGGTTCCAAGGAGCTTCTTCCGGGGTAGATCCATGTCTGAAAACTATGACAGCCAAGGCAAGTGTGTCCCAGAGCAGCCATGGGGTATCCGATAAAGCCTCAGTTGAGATGATGACAGCTGTACAGAGCTACAAGAGAAGTAGCTGCTTGATGGACAGCTCCTGTGTTTCCACAGTCACAATAGGGCTGAAGCCCAGACTTCCTGTGCCACTTTAGAGGAGTCTGCAGATGGAGTGGCCTATGGATCATGGCTCATTGTGCTTTGGGGATTTGGGGCATAGATATCAGGAATGTGCTTTGGTGCCTCAGGCACCCCAGTTCCCAGTCAGGCTTCAGCTCCTATTAGGGCTGCAGAGGCAAGTGTGGCCTAGCATGGCTTCCAGAGCAACCACAGAAGTGACTGGCCAGAAGATGCTGGACATAGCTCCTTCAGACCACCCTCTAGACAGCAGGCCAAAGAGACTCAATGGCTGTTCCTCAGACCACACACCCTCTGGCTGTCAGAAGTAAATGGGAACCATCAGGCCCCGTTTTTCTGTCTCACATGTAACTTCAAGGAGGTTGGGAGATCAGATATAGTTTGGTGTCCAAATAAGAAGGTCTGATCTGGAGGGAACAAGTAGAAATCTGCTTAATAAAAGGTAAGTCTAAGAGCTTAATGTATACATTGAGAATCTTGCTGGTATGTGGTTAACTTAGAAGAGAAAGGAGACATTTAAATAAGGTCTCAGAAAAGTTATGGAAACCCCAACTGCTACAACCCCAAATCCATCATAGTTTTTTGCACAATACTGAAAATGTGAATGAGGACCAAAATGTACAACAGATAAAGTGAAATAGGAAGAAAAGGTTCAAAGGGGAAGGGGAAGTGAGGAAGAAGGGGAGGAAAGAAGGAAAAGGGAAAAAAGTATGAGAAAAGAAGGACAAACCAGAAACAAAGCTTCTGTAAATAGGAAGAGATGGAGGTGTGGGAGGAAGCGAAGGGGAACAGGAAAAAATAAGAACCAATCTATAACATGTACACATACAAATTCCCAGCAGTGAATGTGATCATAATGTATACCTAAAATGTACCAATAAATTTAGTGAATTAAAAAAAAACATTTAATACTCTCAAGTTAGAAAGCAGCTGTTTTACTTTGAGAGTCTCCATTCCGTAGGGCTCCAGAGTTCTCTGCATCTTCCCACAAACGAGTAGATGAAGAGCTCCTTCATGACAGCATGAAGAGCTCCTTCCAACTTCTTAGCCAGTCCCAACCCAGAAGCCACATGTCGCTGCCATTCACCTGTTAGTGAAAATTAGTCATCTAGGCACACATGAATGCAAAGGAGGCTGGGAAATGTCACCCTTGGCTGGACAGCTTCGTGCCACTGATAACTCCACCCTAAGAGAAGGAGACATAAATTTTGTTGGACCACTAGCCTTCCCACCACCATCAGCCTCCTCAAAACAAGCCCATTTATTTACTTCCAACCTAAAGCCTGTCGCTCAAGTCGCCACAGATAATTATTTTGAAATCAGTCTCATCCTACCTCCTCTATGTTTCCACAATACAGATAATTATTTTGAAATCAGTCTCATCCTACCTCCTCTATGTTTCCACACAATCAGATCTTGCTTTGAACTGTAGTATGTCCATTTAAAGAGCCTACTTGCTTACTTAAAAAGTTTTAATAAATCTACTGCCTTTAGATTATAATGCAACTTCCTTGCCAGAGGCGACAGTGTCCTGTGAGTTCTGCTTTGCACAGACTCTGCAACCCCAAGGCTTACCCTTCTCTCCTTTTCTCTCTGTTCTGATCACACAAAACCCTTTTTAATTTACTTAAATGCCCTGTTCTATCAGTACTCCTCATGTGTTATTCTAGAATGTTTTCCCCAACTCTCAGCATGGCTTACTTGCCCTCGCCCATGAAGCTCTACCCTGCTGAGTGTTTCAAAAGGTCTTTGCTACAGTGCTCACTAATGAGGCCTCCCACGGTTTCTTTCCATTCTCTCCCCTCATTATGGTTCCACAGTAGATGTGTCAATCTGTGATAATGTTGCTCAATTCTTTGCCTGTTTACTATCCTCCCGACTTGAATGTAGGTTTCGTGAAGGCAGAGATCTCATCAATCTTATTCACCATCGTCACCCAATTGATGTATACCGAGCCCAGCACATAGTTAGCACTCAGTAAATATTTAAGGAGTGAACAAATGAACCTAGTTGAATACAACACACACTTTGGACGATTACTCCAATGCTACCGCTGAAAAGCAAATCTGACTTGGCCAGAGCTCAATCGTACCATCTACATCAGGGAATAGGAAGCCAGGGCTAGACTATCTCACACTGACGCTTGCCTGACATGGGTTTCAGTGAGCCAAAGACAGCACACTGACCGACTGAGCTTTTCTAAGGGAAATTTCCATCAAGTTTCCCATGGTGCACAGGCAACAAAGGACATGATTGGAGATGGTAGAGGCAGTGATGGTGGGGCAGCGGTCTGAGCGATCACCTGTCACAGTTGTTTGGAAGCAGTGAGTCCTCGTGACAACTATATTCATTCTTTGGACAGGCCTTGAACTAACCTGTGTAGAGAAGAAAATCAAATGTATGCTTTCTCTGGAGACAGAGAGCAAATGTAAATGCGGGAGTCTGGCAGTAGGGGAGAGGAAAGAAAGGAGATTGATACTGGGAACAGAAAAAATGTTGGCAGCCAAAAAAGGTGCTGTATATTAGCTATAATGATGTAAAATGGCCCAGAAGAGATCTGCGTAACATCTGCCCGCTTATTTCTTGCATGACTACATATTCATGCTCAGCTTTTGGAATTCTCCGGAGGCACTTGAGTATATAGGAAGATGAGTTCCAGTGCGCTGCAGCCTCCTGCTTTGCCAAAGGAATAAAAAAAAAATAAAAAATTAACTTCCCAGATTCCACTTCAGCCTCAGATTTCTGATCGTTCATAAACCAGTGCAGATTTTAGGTGCATGTAGGAAGGGGGGAAAAAAAGCTAAGGCAAATACCAAGTTTGATGAACATACACAGACTGTGTCAGGATCCCATGACAAGGAAAATGACATGGCCCTGGCTGTAGAAGGACTTGATTCAAATCCTGGCCGCACCTTTAATCAGCCGTGTGAAAAGTGACTGCATCTGCATCTGTAAAATAAGCAGATGCCTGGTGTGTGAATGTGAATAACATCTGTGTAGCACTGGACACGGAATAAGCACGCAGTAAATGGCACATGTTTATTATTCACAGCAAGCACTCCTCAAGCTCTTTTTCTTCAGAACGGGTTTTTCAGGGGATCAGTCTGCATTATCTGAAGACTGCGTCAGGCCAGGCCCAGGTACAGGGCACTGGACAATGCATTAGTCCGGTCAGCCACTCCTGCAATGCAAACTCATTTATATGGGTCCTTGTGTCCTGCCTACCCTACGCCCTTCCTGGCCTCAAGTCTCATCTTTCCCTCCACCAACATCCTCCTTAGGTTCCGAGGTCTAGTTCAAAAGTCAGTGTCACAATCAAGCATGGCTGGAGACTCCCACTTTGGTCTCATTTTCGTCTGCACCTGTTTCTCCAGATTCCTGTGTTCTGTAAACCGTTATCAAGAGCTGCTTTATGCCAGGGAATGTGATCAATGTCCAGGAAGTAAAGATGAATAAGACACCATCCCGGTTATCACAATCCAGTGAAGAAGAGCTGGATCGGTGACTTCAGTGGAGCGCAGAGCACAGGACACATGCGTGCACCTGGCCCTCAAGAGTTCACAGGCAGGGTTCTCTGACAGCTGTGGCTGTACCTCTGATCACAGTTACTCCAGTCTTTGCCTTACAGTTTTACTGCTAACATAACTATCTTCCTGGTCACACTGCGACTTCCTTGAAGACAGATGCTAGCTTTCATAAAAAAATTGATTTTATTGGTGCACTTTAGGTATACAATATAATGGCATTCATCATTGGAAATTTGCAACTTTATGTCAGCTATCATGATTATTTTTTCCCCATTCCCCTGCCCTCCCTTCAAACCCAACATACCTCCCTATTTACAAAGACTTGGCTTCCACTTTTTCATTTTCTCATATTAATTCCATTCTCTTCTTTCCTTTCCCCTACCCCTCCCATTTCCCCTTCCTCTTTGCCCCTTTATTTCAATTTCACATTATCTAGTATACCTTTTAGTCCTTATCCACACTTTCAATTTTTCACACTAGAGGAGCTATTCAATATTTACACGTGTGTCCTATTATTTCACTTAAGAGTATCACCTAAATGTACATCCATTTTTCTATAAATATCTCAAACTTCCCATTTTTATGGTTGACTAGCACTCCGTTTTATTTAAGAAACACACAAATGCATTTTCTTTATCTAGTCTCAAGTTGATGGGGGATTGGGCTGCTTCCAAGTTTTAGCTATTACAAACTGTGCTGCTATGAACATGGGTGCACATTTATCACCGTTGAGGGATTCTTTTAATTCTTTTAATTTAATAGCTGAGTCAAATAGGACTTCCAATCCTAGTTCTTTGAGATATCTCCATATTTATTTCCACAATGTTTGCACCAGTCAACACCCCTACCAGCAGTGGAGCAGGGTTCCTCTTTCCCCACAGCCCCACCAGCATTTGTTATTGGTTGATTTCATGACAGCAGCCATTCTTTATGGGGTGAGGTGGAATCTCAGTGTTTCCATTTGCATCTCTTAATGACCAGTAATGTTGAACACTTTTATATGTTTATTTGCTATTTCTACTTCTTTGTCTGAGAAATTTCTGTTCATTTCAGATGCTCATTTTTTTTGTGAGGTCTGAATTTTAAGTTCTTTATATAAGTAGTATATAAGGTCTAAGTAGTAGACCTTTGTTTGAGGAACAGATGGTGAAAATTTTTTCCCACATTGTGGGTTATCTCTTCACACTGATGATGGATTCAATTGCTGTGCAGAAGCTTTTTAGTAAGAAGAGATTCCACTTGTTCATTATATTTGTGCTAGATCATGGGCAACTGAGGTTTTGTTCATAAAATCTTTTCCTACACTCTTGTCTTCAAGACTCTTCTAGCTAGTTTAGTGTTTCTGTTCTAATATTTAGATCTTTAATCCATTATTTTAGTTTAGTGCATGGTGAAAGATATGGGTCTACTTTTAATCTTTGGCAAGTTGAAACCCAGTTTTTCCAGCACCCTTTATTAAAGAGTCTATCTTTCCTCCAGTGAGGGTGTTTGGCTCCTTTGTCCAAGATGAATTGACTGAGTATGTGTGGAGTTGTTTCTGCATCTTTTAATCTGTTCCAAGGGTTCTCAGGTCTGTTTCTTTGCCAGAACCACACTGTTTTTATCTCAGTAGCTTCAAGTTGGGGATTATGATACCCTCTACTTTGTCTTTGTTGCCTAGAATTGCTTTTGCTATTCTAGGTCTCTTTTTGTTCCAAATTAATTTTTAGATTGTTTTCTCAAGGTCTGTGAAGTATGCTGCTGGGATTTCAATTGGGATTGCACTGAATCTATATAGCAGTTTTGGAAGTATGACCATTTCACTATGTTGATTCTTACTACCCAGGACCAAGGGATGTCTTTTTTTTCTTTTCTGATATCATCTTCAATCTCTGTTTTCAAAATTCTATAGTTTTCATAGTAGAGGTGCTAGGGAATTGATCATGTTAAAGTATTTTGTGTCACCGCCATTTGGGGCTGGACTTCTGGGTTCTTGTACTCCCTAAACCCTTGTCTTACGTTTCTTTTCCCCAAGACTATGTCAGCACATAGAAATGAAACTTAGAGCTTCTGCAAGGCTTGAATTTTAAAAGGCAACATGGCTTGCGATAGGTTAAGGACAGCCTACCCCACCTTAATGGGAGGGTCTTTAGCTCTCTGGCCCTATAAATAAGCCAGCACTTCCTCCTCGCTCTCTCTTCCTCTTCTTCTTCTTCTTCTTTCTCTTCTGCCCTCCTGAATAAAATCTCCAGTCAGACCTCTCAGTGTGTGGCCTAGTTGTTGAGCGTCACTGTTCCCTTTCAAGAGGTATTTGATTCCTTTTGTTAGGTTGATTCCTACATATTTCAATTTTTTGGATTCTATTGTGATGAGTATTGTTTGCCCTATTTCTCTCTCAGTGAGTCTATTGTTTGTGTACAGGAAAGCTATTGATTTTTGTATGTTGACCTTGTATCCAGCTATTCTACTGAATTTGGAGATATTGGATCTTCTATATAGAATATCATGTCATCTTCAAATAATGACAATTTGACTGCTTCATTTCCTATTTTTATTCCTTTTATTTCTTTCTCTTGTCTGATTGCTGTGGATAATGTTTCCAAAACTGTATTGAACAGGAGTGGTGATAGTGGACATCATTGTCTTGTTCCTGATTTTAGTGTGAAGGCTTTCAGTTTTTTACTATGTAGTATATTGGCTGTTGGCTTGTATCACTTTGAGGTAGAGAGTGTCTATTCCAATTTTTTGTAGGGTTTTAATCATGAATGTATGTTGGATTTTGTAAGATGCTTTTTCTGCATCTATTGAGATCATATGTTTTTTGTCCTTGGCTTTATTAATATAATGTATTACATTTATTGATTTGCATATGTTGAACTATCTCTGCATCTCTGGGGTGAATTGCACTCGCTCAGGGTGTATGATCTTCTTGATGATCTTTTTCATTCCATTTGCCACTATCTTATTAGGGACTTTTGCATCTATGTTCATTAGTGAGATTGGCCTATAGTTCTCTTTTTTGATTGGGGCTTTCTCTGCTTTGAGATTAAGGTGAGGCTTGCTTCCAGGAATGAATTCGGGAGTATTGCTTCCCTTTCAATTTCATTGAAGAGTTTAAACAGTAGCGATAGTAGTTGCTCTCTAAATGTCTTAGAGTATTCAGCAGTGAAGCCATCAGGGACTGGGCCTTTTTAATTGGTAAGTTTGTAATTGCATTTTCAATTTCATTGGTTGATATTGGGTTCTTTAGAATTTTTAGATCATCTTCACTCAACATTGGTAATTCATACGTATCTAGGAATCTGTCCATTTCTTCTGTATATTCCATCTTTTTGGCCTATAGGTTCTCAAAGTAGGTATTGATAAGCCTCTGGATTTCCATTGTAGTTTTACCCTTTTTATTCCTAACTGTATTGACTTGGGCCTTTTCTTTCTTTCTTTTTTTTTAATTTGACAAGGCTGGCTAAGGGTTTGTCAATTTTGTATATTCTTTGAAGCACCAACTCTTTGCTTCATTTATTTTTTGTATCATTCTCTTAGTCTCCATTGCATTGATTCCTGCTATCATCTTTATAATTTCCTCCCTTATATGAGCTTTGGGTTTGTCCAGCTCTTCGTTTTATAGAAGCTTGAGATTCAACATCAGGTTGTTCAATTGAGCTCCGTCTGTTACCCAATATGAGTATTTCCTCGTATTAGGTAATTCCCCTCACAAGACTTTCATTGTGTCCCATAGATTCTGATACATTGTATTGTCATTGTCATTCAATTGTAGGAACTGTTTGACTTCTTCTTTAACTTTCTCTATGACCTATTGCTTATTCTGGAACGTGTTGTCCAGTTTCCATGGGTTTATGAAATTCTTGCAGTTTCTTCTGCTATTAATCTCCAATTTCATCGCACTATGGTCTGATAATATACAGGGGATAATTCCAATTTCTTTGCACTTACTTAACATGTTATGTGAGTGAGTTTGTGCTCTATTTTGGCAAATGACCCATGTGCAGCTGAAAAGAATGTGTATTCTGACTTTGTGGTGTGGAACACTTTATGAACATCTGTTAAGTTCATTTGTTCCAAAGTTTATTTGAGTTCTAGTATTTCATTGTTTCTTTTTAATCTAGTTAATCTATCTATTTGTGACAGTGAGGTATTGAGAACTCCCACTACCATTGTATTAGTGCTTCTTTGAATTTTCATGCCTGTTAGTATTTGTTTTATATAGTTGAGTACACTAGTAATTGTTGCATATATATTTATGATTGTCATCTCTTTCTCTTGGATTATTCCCTTTACAAAGATGTAGTGTCCTTCTTTGTCTCTCTTAATCAATGTTGATTTGAAATCTACTTGATCTGCAAACAGGACAGCCACACCTACTTTATTTTTAGTTCCTGTCACATGGAGTATTGTTTTCCACGCTTTCACTTTCAGCCTATGAATTTCTTTTTGAAATAAGTGTGTTTCTTGTATGCAGCATATTGTTGGATCTTGCTTCTTGACCCGTTCTGCCTGTCTATTTCTTTTGGTTGGTGAATTGAGACCATTAACATTAATGGTTATAATTTTTTCCCCTTGTCCCTGCCAAGGGGAAAAAATGAGAACCAAGACCTGTTATGTAGAGAGGTACAAGATCCCAACAATGAATGTAACTGTACTGTATCCCTAAAATGTACCAATAAACTCAATTAAAGCTGAATAAAAAACATTAATGGTTATAAGTGATATGTATTGACTTACCCCTGTCAATTTTTGTTGTTGCTGTTGTTGTTGGATTCTTCCCCTTTGTGTTTAATTTCTTGTTATGCCTGATGGATTCATCCTGCTTGGCTTCCTTGGGTTGTGATCTTCATTGTAATTTTCTAGGATATTTGCTTAAAATTTTTTGGCGTGCTGGTTTGGTATTCATGCAGTTCTTCAGGCGCTCTCTATCATGAAAGTATCATTTCTCCATCAGTTTAGAAAGATAGTTTTGCAGGGTACATCAGTCTGGGTTGGAGGCTGTTTTCCTTTAGGATTTAAAATACATCACTCCAAGCTCTTCTTGCCTTGTGTGTTTGTGTTGAAAAGTCTGCTGTGATTTTGATAGACTTTCCTTTGTATGTGATTTGTTTATTTCTCTAACTGCTTGTAGAATTTTATTCTTCTGATGGATTTCTGGAATCTTAACTATTATGTGCTTATGTATAGATTTTTTTATTGCAGCTAGTTGGAGTCCTATATGCTTCACTTATCTGTATGTCAAATTGTTTTCCTGTACTTGGGAAGTTTTCTGCCATTAAATCTGTGAACAAGTTTTTTATGTGGTTTTTATTTTCACTCTTTCCTCTTTCTTCATTGACTCAGATCTGTCTTATGTTATTCTTCTTTGCATCTTCTAGCAGCTGCTGGATTGATTTCTCATGGTCTCTTTCTATTTTTAAGAAAATTTTCTTTTCCTGGTTACTAACTGCAATCCTATCGTCTATATGTGAAATTCTGCCCTTGCATTGGCTCATTCTGCTATGTAAATTTTCAATGGAGTTTTTAATCTCCTGAAAATTTGTTTACATGTTTTATGGATTCTATTTGTTTCCTATGTTGGGATTCCATTATGTTCCTCATCTCCTCTATTTTTTTTAATCTGTGTCCACTCTAGATTTATTAACCTTGTCTTTTACTATGTGCACAATCTCTGCTATCTGAGAAATTATTTCTGATTTCCTTTTTTTCCAGGTCCTCTTTCATTGCCAGTTCAGGGAGTCCAGGTGGTTTAGTATCAGATTGTTCTATCTTGTTGCCCTTTGGGGTGGCTTTAGGTGATCTGGTAGTCTGGTTTTGAGATTTGTTTAAGTGTCTTCTCATTTCAACAGATGCAGCCTGTTGTGCTTTTGTTGAGGCAACTTTTGGCTCACCCAGTGGTCTTCAATTATGAGCAAGCCATGGAGAGGTCTTTCCTCTGCTGCTCATCAGTACACCAATTCCTGGGTTCAGAATAGTGGCCTTCTGTATCTCTCAGCTGACCTGTTGTCTGGGAGGGCTTCTGGCTGGGGCCTGTGCACATTTGGAATGGTGTCTTGGTGTGCCTGTGGCTATGTACTTGTTGTCTGGGAAGGCCTTTGGCTGTGGGCTGTTCAACCCAGGCCCTGGAGTCAGAGAAGGTTTCTTTTGCTAGGGCCTCCATACACTTATTGATCAGGGCATACCTCTGGCTGTTACTTGTGCACCTGTTCAGCTCTTTTCTGGGTGGGCCTATGTGCCCAAGCCCTTGGGGTCATAGCAGGGCCCTGGCTGGGATATACCTCCAGCTTTGCTGCTCTGGTCCACACAGCTGCTCCTCAGGATCTGTGTGCACTTATTGATGCTATGGGGTGGGCCTCTGGCTGAAGCTTGTGTGCCTATGCTTGTGTGCCTTTTCTGGATGGGTCTTTGGCTTCGGCCTGTGTGCCCCAGCCTCTGGGGTTAGGCTGGAGCCTTGGCTAGGATCTGCCTGCAGCTGCACCACTTTGGTCCACACCAGACACTATCTTTTTTCCCCAATTAGGGTTAAAATCAGATCCTCTGCACTGAGTTACACCCCCCACCATTTTTCACTTTTTATTTTGAGATAGGATCCCTCTGAGTCACTCTGGTTGGACTCAAACTTGTGATATTCTTGCCTCAGTTTCCCAGATTGCTAGGACTGTAGATATACGCCACCATACCTGGCTTTGATGCAATCTTATTTGTCTTATATTTCCTTAGAGTCTTGCAATATGTTGCAAACACTAGGTATCTAATGAAAGTGTTCTGCATGTATAATTGCTAGGTGAATACACAGAGACTCTTTACAGTAACTGTGTGCATGTGTCCTGATCTGTCTAGAAAGCAACATGTTCCATGAAGAGCAGTATATATGATATTGTGGTTATAAGAACTAGGATATTAAAGCCAGATTGCTTGAGTAAAGTCTCTGTACTAGTTTTGAACAGCTATTTTCATTAGGAACATTGACTTTTTTTCTTAATTTCTTCTTCTGTTAAAGAAATGATAATAATAGTATCTATCACATAGGGTTAGTGTAAAGATTAAATGAATTAATCTGTTCATTAAAATTATTTTAGAAATATATCTTGATGGTGGTTTATAGTAGACATTAGCTATTGTCATCTTTTCTTAGACTTAAATCTTCACTCTTCTGAAACATGGACTACAGCAAACAGAATCTGAATTCCACTAATTCTAGCTGCAATGTCCATCTATTATGAATCCAGACACTTGCTGATTTGTAAATTTTTACAGGCTCTATCTCTACCTTCTCTGGCCATGCTAGGTAACATGATGGCCTCCTGGAAAAGGCTGGTTTGAAATACTTCACTGATAATAAAAATAATAAACAATAAAAATAATAAATAAAATGACAATTTACTATATTCCTCTTATATATCATGTAATTTCCATTATTATTTCTAGTCTTTGACAATAACATTTAAGGTAGACTTTTCTTCTGTCCATGAGGCAAGTCATCCACCCAAGGATTCCCCCCATGGCCAAGACTTTGATGCTCCATTTCACCCCAGTCCTCCACTCTGCACCCTGCCTCCAACTAGCTTTCATTTGTTCTTGGCTTTATTTTCCTTGCCTACTTTCGATCTCCAGTGAGAAACAGCAATGTTCCAGGGAGAAAGAGAAGTGGAAGAATTTATATTTGACCAATGAAAAGGCATTATAATTCATATAATTCTTATAATTTTCACACTGTAGTGTGGGGCAAGGTAGACACAGGGATTGAAGCAGTACCATGGTCTCACCCCTTCTTCCAGTTTAGTTCTAATGCAAGATTGACTGCTAATCTAATTTCTAAAATTGGTGGTCATACTTATTCCAGAGCTGTTTGCAATAGTTAATTGCCATTCAACTTACCTTATCCTTTTCCACATCTTTAAATCTCTTTGCATTCTAAACCCATTAATTTTGATTCTATCCACTACAGATTTAGAAAACAATCAGCCACTGCTATCTTTATAATTATCCAGCTTGTAGTCTATAGCAGCACTCACTGCCCAAGAGAAATACAACGGGAGCTATGCATATAGCTTTAGATTAATTAGTCATACTTAAAAAAAAGAAATGAAACAGGTGAAATTAATTGTAATAGTATGGTTATTGGAACAAATCACCATAAACCTGGTAACTTAACACAATATATTTATTCTCCTGTGGTTCTGGAAGCCAGATATCCAAAACCAGTACACGGGGCTAAAATGTTTTTATCTCAACATGGAAAACATTCATCCATTGATTCATTCATTCATTCATTCAACAAATTTAATCTGTCCTAGGCACAATGCTAGGTGTTTAGAATACCTAATAGTAAGAGAAAACAGATATAGTCACACCCTATCAGCATCCAGAGTACAGAGAAGACGTAGACAGACATTTCATGGAAATTGCAAGAGACAGAAAATAATTCTTGGTGACAGAGAGTGTGACCTTATCATGGGTGTCAGACAAAGTTTCCTTGAGGAAATGATGTTGGGCTGAAATATGAAATATAATTAAGAATTAAATTCGTGAAAAGGAAAGAAAAAAGGCATTGCCCACGATAAAACCTATGCACAGAAACCTCCTATAAGAAGAATCCTTACAATATAACGGACAAAAGTCAGAAAGTCTAGAGCAGCAAAGGAGCAAAGAGGCCAGGCCCAGGAATAAATCAGAGAGGAAGGAGAGGATCCAGTTGTTTAGACCACGTAAGAGAGTTTGTCTTTCTTCCTAAAGTAAATAGGAATCCACTGGTGGATGTAGCATTTCATTATATGAATTTTAGAAGGAAATAAACATTGTTTTTGCCACATACTAAAGGAAGGATCAGTCAGATGGTTCAATGCATAAATTTTGTAGGGAGGGAATTCTGAGCTGGAAGTGTGCCTTTGAGAGTCACCAGAGAATACATAGTATTTTCAACTCTGAGCTTGGAGGAGATCACCATGAGAAAAGTAGTTGCTAGCAACCAAAGGACCATAGCTGGCTTATAGTTGTAACACAGTGGCAAAATGATCATTCTGGGCTGTAAGCTACCTAAACAGAGGGAAGAAATCACCATGGGCAGAGGAAGTAAATTGACTAAGACAAGTGTGCAGTTGTACCAGGAGTCTGAACTAACTGCTCACAAATACAAAGCTGCAGTTAAACTCATGGAGAATGTATACCCAGATGAACTCCCTGGGCTAACCTGTCTGTTGTAAATGACTCAAGTCTCCTCCAGGACCAATGCCTTTATATGAGTTACAATGGTGAGGTCACCCCTGAGCTGATTTATGGTCTGAACATAATTTTATATGTATGCTTCCTCCAATCACATCATAATTTGCTTTTACACTCAGCTTCAGCAATTCATAAAAGCTCCTGGACCATAACAATTATGATGATCATGATGATCCTGATTCTCTGTGGCCAAAGGGCAAGCTGTTGTAAATTGAGAGAAGGAGGGACACTCTCTGTAGGAGTCCAGTCTAGAGGGTGAAGGCAGGCCCTATCACCATGGCCACCCACTCTTCCCCAGCTTTGTTGTCAGCTTGCTTCTCTATGGCAGGCAGATCTGGGTTCTGAGGATGGCAGTCATAGTACCTACCTTATAGAGAGTGGGAACTGATGAAATGCATAAGATATAGCGGATGGAGGATTTCTAAAACGAGAAGTACACATCTGTTAGCATTCCCATTTCTACCACTACCACAACTGCTCCCCTTACCTCCACCAACTTCATTATTACCTGAGCAACATTCTCATCTCTAGACACAATACCAGACACCCACAGTTTAAGAGGAGAGATTTATTTTGGTTCCTGGTCTATGGTCAGTTGGCTCTAAGGCAGAAACAGGATGGCAGAGGCCTGGGGAGAAAAACGGTGCTCCACCTATGGTATCCAGGACCCAGAGAGAGAAGGCAGGAGACCAGGACAAGAATATATCTTCCATGACATACCCCTATGACCCCCTCCAGCCAGGCGCCATCTTCTAATAGCATATCACAATAGTGAGGTCACCCCCTAGCTGATTTTGCCAACTGAATTTGATACTGAACTCATCAATGGAGCAATTTTCTGATGAAAATAACACTCTTGCAATCCAATCACCTTCCACACACAAGAGATTTTGGGGGTATGTTTTAGATCTAAACCATAGCAATCATCATTGTCCTCTTCACTGGGTACACTGATTTTGCATCAGCACATCCAGAGGCCTAAACCACAAATTCCTGCCACTGCCTTCTCCCCCATTCATTTCTTAGACTCCTTGTCTAGAGGAGCAGCCATTGCAACTGTTATGGCTTGTATCTAAATGTCCCCACAAAGCCCATGTGCTCATAGGTTGGGCATGACTGGGAGGTGACTGGATCATGGGTGTATGATACTGGATCATGAGTTTGTAATACTGGTTTACTCCACGGACAGGTTTACCACAGTTCTGGGTATGAATAATGGGAAGGCCCACCCTAGGTGTGGGTGGCACCAACCAATAGGTCTATATTCTGGATGTAATAAAAGGGAAAGAAAGGCTCGCTGCTTCTTCTTCCTGTCTGCCATGCCAAGGACTGTTTCTCCTCTGCCATCCTTGTCTGCCATGTTGCCCTGCCTTGGAGCCAGCCCATTATGGACTGAAACCTCCACAAACTGGGAGCCAAAATAAACCTTTCTTCCTTTAATGTGTAGCTATCAGCTATTTTGTCCCAGCAACAAGGAAATAACCAAGACAGCAACCAAAATGAGGGCAATAGTCCTAGCTCCCAATTTTTGCTTAGCCAGCCTTTATTTTCGGCCTTATCTTAAGCCTGCCTGTGAAGTGGTTACTGGTTATTAACCTGTGGCTCACATGTGCCAGCTCAAAGCATAATTCTCTTCTCTGTGTTCTTTGTGTTGGGTGAAAATCCAGGTGACACATACTCCAGAGCAGCTGACTTCTGATACATCTCAGACATCTGGGTACACCGAAGCTAATACTCAAAAGGACAACTGAAGGTGACAAGGAGGTGGAGTACCTTTGGTGCTAGGAAAGACTTGAGATAATTTTTACACAGATAAACCCGTTCAGTCAATTCATTTACTTTATAAATATATGAGGTCCCTTGACCGTGCTCCAACAATGCAGCCAATGTATGAGTGAAGTGATGATGACCGACGAAATGAAAATATGCTGGTGAGCAAAACAAACGTAAGAGTATGAGAGCAGCCAGCAGCAATCACATAAACACCTCCATAATGCATACTTCTTGTGCGCAGCGGGAAAAGAGAGAAAGAAGTGCTGTCGGGGAAAACAGTGTGAGGGACCTTTTATCCGGAACATGGTGAGAGAGGGAATTAAGGAAATCTCCTGTGAAGTGACACGGAAGCCAATGTCTGAGTGATGACCTCACAACAGCTAAGGATACAGAAGGGTGGAGTGGAGGTAGTTGTGTTCTTGACAGAGGAAGCAGCATGTGCAGGGTCCTGAGGCAGGAAAGAGAAATTGAAAAAGACTGGTAGCAAAACAAAAGGAATAGAATGTAGAATAAACAGTGCCTTCCCCAGTCTGGGCCAGAGGAGGACATCAGCTGTGTGAGCAGGGCACGGGGAAGTGTTTTGGACAGACCAGCATGCCGTACATCTTGGTTAAAGCATGGGCACATGCCTGAGTGCAACTGTCTAAAGTCCGCAATCTTAAAACCACTCCATTTTATTGTATGTAAATTATCCTTCAATAAACCTTGGTGTGAGGAAAGTGAGGCTTTTAACACTTTTCTCCTTTTTAAGCCTCATTTTAAGATCAACTTACTATAAAAAAGCAGGAAGAGAACCACAGAAATAAATATATTTTATTTGTTACATACTTATTTGTATATGGATCATTTAGGGGTTTGGGCAGTTGAGGTTTTTTAATTCTCTTTTTAAAAACTTCTTATTGTACATATTGTACATATTACATTTATTGTGTGGAGCTGGTCCATGGACACAACACATCTAATTGCTTTTTTCACCCCCTTTCCCTCCCTCTTCTCACCCTCCCTCCATCTCTTGATCACTTTTTCCTTTGAAAAAGATCTATCTCCATACCTCCTTTTTTATTTTGCTCTTTATTTATATAAGAGAATTGATATGATATTTAAGTTTGTGTGTCTGATTTATTTCACTTAACATTATGGTCTCAAGGTGAATCCATTTTCCTACAAATGACTCAAATTTATCTTTGTTTTAAAAGCATGATTGAAAGTGGAAAGGGCAGGCTTGGAATTCCAAGGGACATTTAATATTTATGTTCATACAGCTACAAGTAAGTCACGCAGGAAATAGGAAAATGCCTGTTATGTTTTTAATGAGGAAATATCTCACTTTATTTTGTGGAACAATGTCAGTTACAATGAATGGTAAATATACTTTCCCTATTACTCTCTCTAGAATCTAAAAAGTCATGCACACCCCCTGTTATTCTTATGAAATTGGCCCCCACAGAAGGTGACGTATGGCAGGTATCCTACTCTGAATACAGAGTACTATATGGTGGGATCCCAAGGGGGTGCAGGAGCTGGAGTAGTGGGGATGGGGAATGGACTTTGCTGTCATCACAACCTCAAGCTGTCACCTGCCCAATCCTACATGGCAGAAACACTATTTCATGTTCATCCAGAGCCTCCTGAGATCTCATCAGTGTGAGTACACAGAGCACAATGAGAAATGTGCAAACCTCCCTTAGGTAAAGCAAAACACGAGTCACTAGAAAAGTGCCCCATTCAGACTCCAAAAAGTTACTGCACACCTTTGGAGCTTTACTGAAACTCCACTTTCTCTTCTCTCATCTTCTTTCTCCTTTACTTTTTCTTGTTTTGACATTATAACCTCATAAAGATGACATTTGTAACTTTCTAAAGTCATAAAGTTAAAATATGCAACTTTCTAAAGTCACAATAGATGAAATTCATTGTTAAAGTCTAAAACATTTCACTCCAACTCCCTTTAGCTTTCAATTACCCAATAAAATCTAGTTTTCAGTGGATGAAGGCTCTCCTTTCAACCAATCTGAGGTGTCTCTGGCGCCAGGAATTGTGTTGATCATCACCATAAAAATGCCCAGGCAGAGGGCAGACAGGCAGAGAGCTTGGGGGAGGCTCACAGACAAAGGAGGTGTTATGTGTAGTACAACCATTCACTGCAAAGGGATTGTTTAAGTGGAGATGACCAGTGGACACTCACACAAGAGGGAGCCTTCATACGTAAATAAAGGCGGCTGTCACTGAAGCACCTCCATCTGTTGCTACCCACGGCCAACTTCCAAGGGACTGGCTGCACTAATTGAAAACACGGCTGGATTTGTCCCCCACATGTTCACTTTAGGAAATCACTGGGAGTTTGTTTCCAGGCAGGCCCAGCTCCAGTTCGTCCATGCTTCTCTAAGCCCTACGGGTATCCACTTGGAAACTGTGTAACTGCTGTTGCCTGTTTATCATTGATTCCTCTCCCCCACCACCCCACCTCGCCCCAATTTGGATAGCTCTGGCCACCTAGATGGCCAGAGATTTGTTAAACTGCTAATCTTCTTTCACTTTGGGTCCTAATTCAACGCAGCATTTTCTTCAGAAGAGAGGAAAACATGAAAGCTTGTGTGGGAGTGTGCTGGAGAGGGTACCATTTTGGTCTCAGTTCTTGGGGAGGAGCCAAGGGTCCCTGGCCATGGCAAACTCTCTGCTCACAATGCTACCCCACTTACACTTCCTTCTTCTTCCAGGCTGAGGCCAAATCTGAAGAGGTCAAATCAGAAGTAGATGCAGATTGTAACCTCTGGCTTGTCCTGGATGAGCACAGAGGTAGATCCTGAACTGAAATTCTGGACAAGCTGGCTTCACCCCTTTCCCTCTAGTCCTCAGATGGAGATCAAGCAACCACAGTTGTCAAGCCTGTTTCTACCTAAATGGCGCTATGGGAAATAAAACACAGTCTTGAAAAGAAAAATTGACAAATGGACCCAGCTCCTGACTAATAACTTGGAGCTCTTTCTGTTAGATCAGATGTTGTCAAAAACAGCCGCCTGGCTCTTGCCAATCACCTCTGAAGATGTCACCCGCAGGACAGTGGAGTGGTGCTGAGGTTCAAAGTGGTCTGTGTTCAGGTCTATGCTGCCCACCCATGCTGAACTGCCTACTTCATGTTCTGTCACTGTGGATGGAGGGAAACAGCATGTCATGAAAGACATACATAGCCAGAATCCAGAACCCTTTTCCTACTGCACCCCTCAGTGCCCCCTGAGTCTGCACTTTCTTCTATGAAATGTGCACAAAAACTGCCTTCTGCACCAGATGAAATTATTAAGATTTATGTAGCAAAGCTCATTGAAAATATTAAAGGTTCTGTTATTTAGCATTTGTTTATTCATACGATGATGTTAATTAGACAATAAATCTAAGACTTGTTACATCGGAGGCAGTCTTCAACACCTGACTCCCTGGAGAGTGGGTAGATGAGCTCAGCCCACAGACAGCCTGCTCTCAAAATGTCTATATGAAAATCCAAAAAAGAATTAACAAGAGTGTTGGAGCTCACATACTCAGAAACAGCTGAAAAAGGCATAATGTCTCAATTTCAGCTTGAAATCTGTGTTAAATTAGTAGTAGGAAGTTGAGCAGAGACACACATTTCTTAAAACATCAATTTTCTTTTAGGTTTTATTACAGCACTACTCACTCCTGTGGGAATCAGACATTTGAAAGCCGTTTCAGTTCTCCCGATGAACTAGCTTATAGATGCTGAAGACAATGCATTCATTAATTTTTGTTGTTTATTTAGGTCATCTGTTTTCTGTGTAAGCTAGCAAACATTAATTGTTGACACCAACGCTATAAATTTAGAAATTTTTTGAGTATTTTCTTTAATCCTCAGTCACCTCTTGGGTCGCTTAGTGCTTGAAGTACAATATACAGATGTTTTGAAGAGAGTTTTAGGGTCCTAAAGATATTTTTTGACAGGGAGCCCAAATCAGGATTTACATAATGGACTTTGGTCTTGTAAAACATATTCATAACTCTTGTTAAATTTATGCTTGTTTTTACTTCAAGTTTACCAAAGTTAAGAAATGGGGCTAATCCAAGATAAAAAGTAGGGACAAAGTGATTAAAGTGCCCTTCTATTTTGATAAGGGCACTGGGTTAATATGTAAACGCCATAGTTGATGTCAGTGTCCAAAGCCAAAGATAAACACGGCTGGCTGCTCAGACTTCAGATTTGGGTGACATTTTTCTTTGTTAATGAACATTTCTTTCTTGGCAAAAGAAAGGTTTTGTCTTACACTCTATGGCCTCAGGCCAAGAGACATCTTTCCTTCCCTCTTTGCCTTCCCCCTTTACCAAAAGCAAAATGTCTTCTTTTCCTGTTTATCTTTGTATTTGTGTTAATGTCTTTTGCTTCCATTTTATTATGATTTTAATTCTTATTACTTCTATTTTAAAAAGGGTTCACTTAAATTCATGGTTTTTTTAAGCTCTTTTTTAAAACATTTAAGAGAGTTCATTGCCAAGAAAAGTACTGGGCTTCATGGATCCAATGTTGGAAGGTGCATAGCTCTTTTTCTGTGTTTCTATGGACATTTAAAATGTGTTTTCTTTTGTTTGGGTGAGGTTTACTTTATCATTCCTAGTTTCATAAGAGTGGAGTAGATCCAGTCATTTGTGGAAGAATGCAATTATTATCTACGTCTTTGGATGTCACTTAACACTACATTCAAAGAAATGGCTCATCAAGGCTGCAAAGAGACTTGGACCTGGGTTCATGTAGAGTACTTTTGTGCTCCCTAACTAAAACTAACACATGAGGCAAGAGACACTCTTCCCTTTCAGCAGAGGGACAAAGTGGTGCCGGTTTAAGTTAGATCATGGTCCCTTAGAGTAGATATTAATTACATGACAGGAGCCTGCCCCATGAGGAAGTAAAGACAGAGTCAGAGGGAGCCAGATGTAGGACAAGAACAGCCAGGGCCATGCAGAAGACAAGATCTCAGGGACTGAAATTAAGAACCTGCAAAGGAGCAGGGGCGGTGATGCATACCTATACCTCCAGCTACTTCAGGAGACTCCAGCTACTTCAGGAGACTGAGGCAGGAGGATCACAAGTTTGAGGACAACCCAGGCATCTTAGTGAGGCTGATTCAAGAAAAAATAACAAAAGAAAATAAATTCTGGATACAGCGATAGAGCACTTGCCCAGCATGATCAAGACCCTGGGTTTAATCCGCAGCACTAGCAAAAAGAAAAACAAACCTGCAAAGAAGCACATTTGCAGAGATAAAAGCCGACCTGATGCTGCATTCAGCACCTAGAGATTCTGCCTGAGGAGCAACCTGTCCTGGCCCTACCAGCGTCCTAGGCATTTAGCTTCTGTATTACTTCCTACTCTGCTCTTAATAAAACTGCTGTTCACAGCTTTTCTGTGTGGCATTTGGTTCTTTGCAAACTAATGCACCCTGTCTCAAACAGGTGCCACTGTTAATTTTCAGTGTAACCCTGAAATACTTCTTTTTGCCAAAGGAAGAGAAATGTTTTAAGATCAAAATGCATTGAAGAGTGAAATTCGGCAAGGAAAGAGGAGCCTCCTTCCCACACCAGTCACCAGTCCCCAACTTCCCACGCTGGAGTGTGGGTGATGGGTTTGGAGGGGTTAGCATACCATTTCCCGGGAGCCCAGCACTGGAGGGAAAGGAGGCTAACCAGCAACTGACCCAGATGACAAATTCCATTTCTGTGCAAACGCGTCTCCTCCAGCACAAATACATTCTGATTTTATTTAAATCCTACTCAGAATTAAATCCCTGCAACACCAAGCTGAGGCGAGGCAGGTGTGAGATGCGGGGGGGGGGCGGCTTCCCATCTCTATAAGTCCCATTGAAATGGCTTCAAGTGAGGTGACTGCTAAATGCCTTCGAGGGAGGGGGCACAGAGCAGCCTGGGGCCAGTTGTAGGCACTTTGCGGGAGAAGGCCGAAGGAGTGGCAGTTTTTCTGTGTTTGGTTTTCTTTCTTAACACATCTGACTTCCAGTTCCAGCTGGTGTAATTAGGTCAGGTTGAAGATTTTGTGAACAGAGAAAATCATGACCAATTCAAAAGGCTTTCGTGGGTTATAAGTGATGGTGGTTAAGATGTTCCTCTGCGCTGCCTTACCAATAGGCTCTAAAAACCACTGATGGAATTAAAATTCCCTTGTAGGGCATAATGAGAGCTTGCTCAATCTTAGTGCCTTCCCAATCCTGACTCATAGCTTGACCCCCTTCTAAGGGAAAGTGTTCATTTTTCAAGGCTTCCTGTATGATCATATGTTACCCTGGTAAAATTCAGGGATGCATCCCAAGTTCCTTTGCATCTAGGCACAGAAGATTAACGTTAAAATACTCCAAGAAGCATGCAGTTTAGCCTAAGACAAAAGTTGAAAGATAAGTCAGGCCTACCATCAATAGGTTACAGGAGTCGCCTGAGGTCGGCTTGATGGGTGCACCTCATCTGGTGTGGCTGCATCTGGGAAAAAAATCTGACCCGGAGAATGAGAGTCCCCAAGACTTACAGGGCCACAGCCCCCTGACACTCCCTGACATCTAGGAAAACAGACACACAGCTCACAGGGTGTCCAGAGTGGTGGCTTCTCGGGATGCCCCAGTGATCCATGAGGGAAAAGTAAACACTGTGAAAAGCTTCAGGGTCCGAATGCTCTGGAAATTCACTAATTTCAGAAGGCCAAACAAAGCTAGAGAGCAGAAATGAAAGGCTTTACTGATATTTCTCAATTGGAGAAATGACAAAGACCACGGATTGGGAAAGACGGGAGGATCTCAGCCACATGGGGCTTCCAGTGATCCGTGGACCTCAGCATCCCCATCTGCACCTCCACTGCCATTCCCAGCTCCCCACCCTGGACACCGCGCATCAGTGCCGTCAGACCAAAATCGGAGGAACCATAGTGTGAAATCCGGGTGAGGTTTGAAGTTAGGGGAAAGCAAGAGGCCAAAGGGTATGTTAAGAAACCAAACCAAACCAAAAGATCAGCTAGTAACTAGCATTTATCACGTGGCCCACAAAAGTAACTGAAAAGGAGTTATGGGCTTGTCCGGTGTTTTTTCATGCATGTTTTTCACTTTGTTCCATAGCAGAGGAAGTCTCTGTGATATATATTTTCTCCATATGACCAGTGTGTGAAAATCAATTCTACGCCTATAAAACTGAGAAGTCTGTGACTGTCGTTTCGGTTCCCAGGAGGCAATACAACTTAATTGTTCTGAGAGACATAGAATAATCCCTGCATCATGATTCTTCCAAAAGAGATTTGCTGAAATGCGTGTTCAGCACACTTCGACGCTCATTTAATTGCACATTGTTCAGGCAGCTTTGCCCTTTGAAGACCAGGAGAATTTCCGTGGCCCGAGAACGGAAAGGGTTTCCAGGTCTGGAAGTTCCAAGTTTCACCACAAAACAGTCATCTCAGTGAAAATCACTGTCAAGCCCAGGATAGTGCTGACAGTTTCCCCAGTGCTCTACCTATAAAACGTAAGGATATCTGGCATTTCTTTTGTAAAAGACTTGGCTGCCTTTACCTCCTCTGCCCATAAGCTGTAGGCAAAGCGAGACCTCCAAGTCTCTCTGACACATACTGTGGTTTGTTTTAGACAGGGATGAAGACGTATTCTATAGAGTTCATATGAGGTCAGCTGCTTTCTACATATGAATTTTCAAGCATTCTGGTCCTTGTGAACAGTAGCTGGTTTTCTTCTCTTCTTTTCCATCTTTCTCATTGTTTAGAGTGTTCTTATGGGGAAAACCATGTAACAAAAGGAAACACCTGATACCATCACATTTGGCTCTGTGACCAGTAAGCACTGAGAAAACCATTTGTCAAAAGGCTATTATTTCATTTATAATCTGCTTTTCTGATTGCTTTTAACTAACTCAAAGAGTAGATGCACTAAGGAAGAAAGGTTTGTGACCCATCTGTTGAGTGTATAATTTCCTTTTCATTGGCTAGCACAGTCCAATAAAAAAAATATTATTAGGTGCCCTAACTCAATCAGCAAACAAATGACAGGCAGATGGTCTGCAAAAACAATACTGACCATGAATGCCACAGAGCTACAATGTGGGCCCCGGCTTTTAGGCAGCCTTTGTCTGAAAACTCTCCACTGGGTTAAGTGATGCAAAATACGATAAAAAGAGAGAGAAGCCATGTGTAAATGAGGGAGAAGTTAACGGCCTCTGAAGTGTTCTATGAAAGGCTATGATAATTTTATTGGAAGCAGAAAAAAAAAAAGAAGAAGAAGAAGAAAGAAAGAAAAAGAAAAGGGAGGAAAGAGCATCTTACTTAAATAATGTAGCCCTGTGATAATGCTGAAATCCTGAGAATCGGGCTGAAATGACACTTTTGTTCTAAATCTTCATTTTAGTCTGATTTTGTTCTTCTAACCTGACCTTTATCTGACAGAATTTCCTCACGTTTTATTTCAGCTGAACAGTGCAACTTTGTGCATAGAAAGTTTTGTAGGAGACAATTTTACTGTTGAAGAGAAGGAAGAAACAAAAAAAGAAGGGAGAGAGAGGTGAAGAGAGAGTGAAGGAAAGAAAGAAGAAGGAAGGAAGGTTGGGAGGGAGGGAAGAAAGGAAGGCGGAAGAGAGGGAAGAAGAGAGGGAGGCTCTTGAAATTTTTTGAAAAATCAGTGAGATCAGAAACTGGTGTGAGAGATTCCAAAGTCATGAGGAGGTATATCTTCTCTATCTCCTCTCATGATTGGTAACAGTGAGCAAGGAACTACCCCAGGTCCTGCAGAGCCTACCTTCACGTGCACACCTTGGTTTCTTGGGTCCAAAGTGGTACTGAATATAAGTTGATCCATCCACACATTTTCCTTACAAGTGGTGGCAGGGCCTGGCTCTGATAAATTCAGATTTTACCATGAAATCTGCTATAGCTGTCCCGGCTGGGCTCAGAGTCACAGTTCTCCGGCCTCAGTCTCCCAGAGTGCTGAGATTATGGGCCTGCATCACCACACTGATGCACAGTGGCTCATCTTTAATTTTAAAAAAATAATTTGTCTATTTGACTGGTTAAAAATCTATCTGACTAGTTAAAGTGGCATGTCCTCACTCACCAAATTTGGAGGTTTTAAACTTTTGCAATGCATGCTAATCCTTCACATTGTCTCTCCGATATGTATAGGCATATAAATTAGTGAATTTTCTATTTGTATCTTTCACTGTCTGGGTCATTTTAATTCCTTGTTCCAAATCATTCAGACACACCTGTAACATGGCCCTAGTGCTACCTCATACCCCACACTACAAATCACTGAAACATTTTTGTCCATCCACTTGACCCCTCCATCTCCCCACACCCCTCTGATGGAGCTAACCTTCTGAGGCATGTATCACAGTCTTAAATAATCTGCAGGATCTTAATAAAATGCAGATTCCTTATTTCTGATTAACTTCCAGGTAATACTGAAGTCATTAACTTCTCTGTCTACTCTGTGTAGCTTACTGGGAGTATCTGGTGCTTGATCCAACTACTACCAAACAAAAGCATCCTTCCTCATGTAAGAGGAGAATTTCCTCATCTCCTTTGTAAGAGGAGAAAGCTGTGAATGGGAGGACTCCAAGGGACAAAGCGCCGGCCACCCAGAGGCCTCCCACAGGTGGGTGTCCACAACTTGAGGTCCGAGGCTGCCGTTTCCTACCGTAGTGGCTTGGTCTGCTCACTGATTCTCGGTTGGCTTTGGTTATACAAAACCATGGATGTACCAGCACCTAACAGTTTCTCTGCCACAATCTATTCATCCTCATCAGAGATCACTATGGATTCTGGTATCTTGCTGACCTCTCTCACCTTCTTGCCCACTAGGGTAACTAAGCATGTTTAAGATAATTAAATATTACCGATGGCTTTGGCCATTCTGGAATCCTGTTCCAATACCTCCTGCTTCATGGTAACAATTCTGTCGACTTGGCCTGGAAATGAAGCCACCCCTGTCCCCCTTGGAGGTTGCTAGGGCCCAGCTCTAGTAGATTCTATTCTGCCTCCATGATGGATGGGTCTTTGTCTCACATAACAGACCCTTTCTAGTGCTCTCACTTCTTGGAGGCTTCTGACCCCTCCCTCAGCACTCTGTAAAGGCAGTTTCTGTGTCTCCAGCCTCATTGCCACATCTGAAGTTCAAGGAACTGTTACAAGTTGCAACAAGGAGCTGACCGTGCCGGTGCCCTGGACTTCAAGTCTCCCGTGAGTACTCCCACATCCATGCATTTTCTTCTCACCAGCCTTAGATTCTGCCCCCTTCCCCACTGCCCTGGTCCAACAAACTTTACTCCCACAAATGTCATCCAGCTCCAATGTATGAACAGGAGCGCAGATGGGGAGGTCTTTTCCCACAGAGCAGGAGTAGTATTTCTCTGCATGAGCAGTGCCAATACCTGACCTTTAGCCTGGCAGCAACACGGGGGGAAGAGGGCAGGCCTCTGTGAGCTATCTGTCTCAGACGAAGTTTCTACAAGATCAGTTGATGTTGTTATCTTTCTGTAAGAATTGGTGGGGCTCCTTCTGCCAAACTGAAGGGCTAAGGAAATATAGGGGTTTCCACTTTTACTAGCTAAGCAAGTCATTTATCCCTGTGACAGGGCTTGAGATTCCACATTTTTACTATCAGGGGCCTGACTTTGGCATAAGCTTCATCAAGCTGCTCCTTCTGCCAAACTGAAGGGCTAAGGAAATATAGGGGTTTCCACTTTTACTAGCTAAGCAAAAGTCATTTATCCCTGTGACAGGGCTTGAGATTCCACATTTTTACTATCAGGGGCCTGACTGTGGCATAAGCTTCATCAAGTCTGTGTACTCAACATTCTTTGCAGCTCTGCTACCCCTGTGATTAGGTCCTGGATGTGGTTTTCAGGGGCTGAAGAAGATGGGTCTCCTTTATCATTGCCTCTGATTTTCATATCATACCTGGCACTTTCTCTTTTGAAGGCATTTAAAAAAATTGTCAAATACGAACCCAATCACCATTATGTTTACTATAGAGTTTATCTGACCCTTATGGTCACCATGACCTCTCTGGCCTTCATATCAGTCAAGTGCAGTGGCCTCAAATGCATTTCTCACCTCAGTACATTGTAGATGAGGTCTTTGTAGCTAAACTGCCACACCATACTAGGGGTTATCACCAGTCATTCACAGACAACAATAGGGGATTGGGAAGGGATCCAGCCTGAAATAGCATCCTGAGTCTGCTTTCTAGGAAATTCCATGGTATCAACTGTCTTTGCCTGGAGTTCCCTGAAAGCAAAGGCTGAGACAGGTCACTTACTAAGAATATGATTCTGGAGTTTGGGTATCTTTGAGTAAATGAACAGAGAAGAAAAAAATATGCAAGGATTTTTATATTAACCACTACTACAAGTTCTCACTTCTGTAGAACCTTCTGAAAAGTCTTATAAAATGTGTGTAAAGTATGTCCACCCAGGAGATGAAAGAAGAAAGAAAGTACCCTCCACTTTCGCTTGCTTGTTGCTCGGAATCACCCCATGGGAACTGACTTTCTCACACTTCCAGGCTGGGTACACATAAGCTCTGAGCAGGTTTTAATGGGAATCCAAGAATCCTTGTGCAGTTTCCTTTGCCAGGATAAAACCCTCTAGAAATTGGACATCCATGTCATCTTGACATGTGCTATTCACTCAACTCACTGGCATCTGTCAAGAAGGGAAGAGCTGGTAGGAAATTAAAACTACTAGATTTTGTTTTGAATTATATGTTGATTGGGTAAACTTTGTCTGCAAAATTCATGGTCCCGTTTTTCTCCAGCCTAAGTCTTGTCTTAACAGCAGGATGTGTCTCCTCTTTTACAGAGTTCAGCGCTACCATGGTGATAGGTAAGTCCCAGTTTGTTTATTTGATTGTTTTAGCAAATTACAGCTTATTCTCTGAGATGTTCCACTTTACAAGTCTTTGGCCGAGATTTAGAAGGTTCTCTTTAAAAAGGGTACCACTTGGCTTCTTCCAGATCTTTAATCCATTAACAATGTTCATTTCCAAATAGACAGTATCCTTCTCTTTTCTTCTTTTGTTCCTTTCCCTACTCAGCCTCCAGTTTCTCACTAAGCCAGCTTTAGTGCTCCATACCACGTATCCTTTTAACATTTTGGGTCAGAATGAGAGCGTCAGACAAAGAGGCAACTAAAGTCACCGTCACTCACATCTAAATATCTATTATTAAAATGTGCACATGGGAACACTTATTTTTTATTCCAAAATCGTATATGAACAAATGTGAGGGTCATCAGAATATTCATTAGGAGAAGAAGATAAAATGGGCCTAGGAGACAGATCTGCGAAGTGTGGATGTGCGTAGCCAGCACACGAACTGACGCCCCTGAGCGTTAACACATGGTCCCTCCATCAAAGGTCTGTATATGTGACTCAGCTGCTGGGCTGACAGAAGATTTGGGGTTGTTAACACACACTTCATTAAAATACCAGCTAAAATCCAAGTTTGAAATCCCACAGTTTGTGTTAGTTGATAAAACTCAATTGCTTCTAATTGCTGTTAGTACAGCTTTAAAATAATATTTTGTTGTAATCAAGGATTCAATATGACAAGGGAGAGTTGGCCCGGTGAACTGGCAACACTCGGGCCAGAGAGAATGTGTGCACACGCAGGGCGTGTGGCTCTGTATGACTTGTTTTTTCTAAGAAATTTCCAGGCATTGAACCAAGAAAAATGACCAGTCTTTAAATGGGTTCCAAAAGGGAGGGGGCAATTTAAAGACTGAATGTCATTTGCATCTCTGATTACTCATTGTGGTTGAAAAGATGGAACATTGTTTTAAATGAAATAGGCCGAGTTGTGTTGTCTTCCCAGCCTTTCATGGAACATACATCAGAATTAGCCAACATTTTCTTTCAATAGTTCTGCTTACTCCCCCCAGACCATCCCTAAAAGATTGTCAATAGTGGCACAACTGATAAGATAAAACATCTCAAATATTGAAAGTTACTGGACTTAGCACTGGAGAAGAAAGGGGAAGCCTACTGCTAATCTTTTCTACTCACTGCCATCCAGGAATACTGATCTTAAGATTTTTCCACTAGGTTGAGCCGATTCCCACTTCTTGGCCTTCTTACTTAGTCCTATCTGCAATTCCCTACCCCTTTTTAACCAAATCCTACTCAACCTTAAGTTTCAGCTTCAACCCCAGACATGAGGAAACTTTCCCTGACCTTATGTGTTTAGATTAGCTCCCCAGGATGTCATCACAGACTGCATACTTCTTTCAAGGAACTTTGATCGGAATTGATTATTTGCATAACTATTTGTTTAATCTACTTTCCCTATTAACATCCAAAGTATAGGCATCTCTTTACCCTATCTTTTCAACAACACTATCCGAAGTACATAGAATATGATAATTAATTGACTAAATGATGATAAACATTTGTTTTTAAAAGATTTTAATTTAAGTATAGTGACAAATAAGATAGTAACAGAGACATTGCCAAGGAACAAAGTAAATCGGTGAAACAGATCTCACTTGACAAGTAAAAAAGGAAAATCTTCACATCCTCTTAGTAGACACCTCAGGGGAAGCTATAAAGTCTTAGAGAAATCCAGGTATGTAGAATGACCAATTCTTCATAACAAAAGATAAACTCTCCGTGTTCTATCACAAATGAACATGTGTCCCCAAATGGCCCATGTAGGAAATATTTCTACTTCTGTTGAGTGGCTTCTGGACATTCACTATCATAACTTCCAACCTAGCCCTAAGTAAGCCATCATATCATACTTTATTAGAAACAAATGTCTGGTATAGATCATCTCCTTCAAGCTTTGGGCAATGGAACATAAAGATGAAAATGGTTATGCTCACAACAATAAATAATAACAAATACAATTATGAGGCAGCATCCTTTGCCTGACCAATATCCTTCTTCCCTTTTCTGGTAGTAACTTCTGTTTGTTAGAAATGAGTTTCCCTGTGGTCCCTAGTGGCTCTCTGTTCTCTATTAGCAAGGCTATTCAGGTGCTCACTTCCTTGAATGTGACTCTTCAGCAAAGTAGTAGCAAGGTAGAAAATTGATTGAGTTCATTCATTCCAAGAGAAGCCTGTAGAACAACTCTTGGAAAAAGATTCTTCCAAGACTCCTACCAACACATCAAACTGCCTGATTCCTGCCAACACATCAAACTTCTTCCACCTCTGGATCTGGGTTTCCTGCTTAGCCTACCTACTCGATTTGTGTAATTATTATTCTTTTCTTAAATACTTTTAAATCAAGGAAGCATAAGTTTTCTAAAATTATCTTAAGGACCTTCATATTGATAAAGTCATGTTGCAAATGTTTCTGTATTTAAATATATGACATTTCTTTAAGATTTATTTCAACAGTCTTTATAATCATTACTTATTGCTTTATCACACAGATACACTGAATGATAGAATTTTATGATATAAAATTTTCAAGAAAAACTTCATGCTGAGTTAAATCACAAATTGTTACCTATATTTGAAAGTCCATATTCACAATCTGTATTGGACAGCTATGCTGTATGACTAAGCACCCTATGATTCAGTGATTTAAAGCCACAAATGGCTGTGTACTTTTTGCTTACATCTGTATGTATCAGCAGGCTAAAGTGAGTGGTTGATCCAAGCTGCTGGACTCGCTGGATTTGACTCCTGGCTGAGGCATAGGATCCAGGGCGGGGGGCATTCTGGATTCCAGCTGATGGAGAAAGAATGGCCACAGGTAACTTTCTCTGGGATCATGGCAGAGATGGAAGACAGCAAGAACAACTTCTAAGCACATTCCGAGCTTTTGCTTCTATCATGAACACCTGCATCCTGCTACACCAGGCACATCACAGGACCAAGCCAATACCACTAGGGGGTGGAGGCAAGTGTGTCCCATATACACGGGAAAGAAGAGGAATGAACTTTTCCTGAACAATAACTCAAACTATCACATAAACCAGAGATGCATCTGAAGGACAAATCTTGCTTATGTACATGTGATTGTAATGCCGACTAGATGCAGTGAGGACTTACTTGATTATGCACAAATTCAAAATAGCAGGAGTGATACTGACATTGGCAAACAGCTAATGAGTTTGTCAGAAATCTAAAGCCAAAGCTTAGACTGCACTTCGTCCTGGCCTAACTTGCTCAGACTCAAAACTTGCTCAGAATGCAACCCAGCCTCTCTGTCCCCTGCTGGGTTTTGAAGCGCTCTGCTGCAGCACACACTGCATCACACAGGGTGTGATTGCACAAGTCAGGGCGTCATGTGCTCACTTCGGAGGAGATGAACTAAAGCATAGAATATCAAAGCATTAAATACTAATTTTGTTCCATGCTTTAAGCCAGGGTGTTTATTTCATCTTACCATTAAATCTAATGATGCCAGGGTAATTTAGAAGAATTTACAAATGAAAGAATTGTTCAGAAAGTTTTAAAAATGAACTTTAAAAACATTTGAGGATGGGCAGGTAGAAACCCTCCAATTTGAAACCAGCCCCATCTGACCGCACCAACACACCCTTTGCTATTAAACCACACAACCTTCTCAAGACGAAGGCTGACACCAGGCACAGTGATTTAGGAAGTTCTCTATTATTTCTCTGCCAACAATACTTCCAAAAACATAAGGGAGATTTTAATACATAGCCAAACAACTGGTCAAAATATTTAAATATAAATTGTCTGACAGACCCTAGTTCCCATAAATATATGATACGTCTTCTTATAAGTTCAAGAACCATCAGTGATTTCTTTTTAATAAGAGAGGATAAGTCCTATGAGATATTTCAAATATATTGTCTATCATGAAGTATAAAATTAGATGAAGTAGAGGTAAGAGGGGGTTACAGGGAGGGTGGATATGATCCAAGTATGTTATATGCATGCATGAAAATGCCACAAGGAAACCCATTATTTTGTATAATTAATATATGCTAATAATTATGAAAAAAGAAGAAAATTACATTGCAAAGGTGAAAGGAGTCTAATTGTTGATCAGAACATTTCATTTACATGTACTATTTTCCCTATTTGTCAAACAAGGTTGACTCCTGTCACTGATAAAATAATAATAATAATAATGTTTGCTTTTCTTACCATCCATAAATCACCATCCATAGATTTTAACCAGGGGTTTTAAAATTATACATTAACAACTCGTTTCACATTATTGTGTTTTTATAGACTTCACAGTTAATATTGTAAAGTTATAGCAAGCATTGTTATAGCATTGTGAATATGTCTTGTATGTCAAAATATAAAAATGACTCTTCAACAATAATCTATGCTGATTTTACTAAGCTTTTTGTAAATCTTAAAACAGCATTTGCTATCCTTTGAATAATCATTCATTTTTGTTTCTTTGGTGTTTTTTTTTGGCGGGGGGTGAGACAGGGTCTCACTATATATTTGAAACTGACCTGGAACTCACTATGTAGTCCAGGCTGGTCTCAAACTTACAGCGATCCTCCTGCCTCAGCCTCCTGAGTGCTGGGATTACAGGCATTTGCCACCAGCCCGGCAACCATTCATTTTTAATTATACTATGTGCTGACTAGTTACAAGTAAAATGATTACAACAAAATACAATGAGGTAAATAAATAATTTGTTACCCCAACTTAAGGTAATTGGATGAAAGAATCTTGTGAGGAATTCGAAAAGATTACATGTACAACGTAGAGGCAGGAAAGACCTTAAGACTAGATATTCAGAAGTATTAAAGAAAACACACACACACACACACACACACACACACACACATATTTGACTATGTAACAGGCAAAAGAACCATGAACAATGTCAGTGAGAAATGCTCAATTTGGGGGTTGGATGTTCAAAGGACAGAGGAGAGCTATAGTGTCTGTAACAAGCAAAGGACTTCTACAAGTTGACCGGAAAGAAATAGTCCTACAGAAAAATAAAGGCAGAAAGAGCTAATTCACAGATAAGCCAGTTCAACTGGCCAAGGAGTATGGAAAATGACCTTCAAATTACCATTAATTTGAATGCAAACTAAAGTGAGAGCAAGACAGTACTTTATACTCACGAGCCTGGAAAATATTTACAGTCAAATGCAGGAAAATTATACTAATGAAATGGCTTAAATTTTTAAAATTATGTCAAAGAACTTAAGATACATAGATTTTTGGAAAACTGCCTTTCAAATATTTATTATAATTATACATGAACACACATTCAGAAATGCCATTCTCAGAATACTATCTCTTAGAAACATAAGCATCGATATTGAGAGATATGTATTTTAATACTTTTTCTGGTGGCAAAAAAAAACCCCAAAAGGCAAAAATATACTAGAAGTGAGGAATAATATATCAACAGAGAAATGTCGTTAGCTGTGTTGCTTAGGCATTTTCTGTGAAATATTATACAGAAAAAAAGAAATATCCTTGCATTTCTGTACTTTATTGATGAGACAGAGAATTCAAGGACAGAAATGTGTAAATAAAACAATACAACTTTTTTAAAAAGACACAATGTTCTAAAACGCTGTATTTGTGTTTGAGTGTGTGTTGTGTGCATATTATAGTACAGTGCCATATGTAAGGATTGTTAAAATGGTTTGCTCACAGCAAGGGGTGATAAACTAATTTAAGCGAATGGGAAGAAAAGGAAACTAAAAAAAGAAAGAATAATAATACATAAAGAATAATATAATAGTATTATATCCACGCATTGTACTAGTCAGTTTTCTTGTCACTGGGACAAAACACCTGATACCCACAACTTAAGGGAGGAGAGGTTTAATTGGGCTCACAGTTCCAGTCCACGGTCAGCCAGCCCCAAGGCTGAGTCATCAGGGCGGAATGGTTTGGCAGAGGAAAGATGCTCATTTCATGGTGGCCGGGAGGAAGAGCAGGTTCAGGTTGGAAAGATCCAGAGAGGAAGGGGCAAGGGACCAGATAGAGTCTCCAAGGTCATGCTTTTCATGACGTACTTCCTCCAAGTGGGCCGCACCTCCTGATAGCCATTCAGCTATGAATTCATCGATGCGTTAGCCTACTGATGGCTTTAGTGCCTTCAAAATCCAATCATCACTCCCAGAGTGCCTTAATCAGGGTCATAGCCAACACTTATTTTCAAACAATTATGTAAATGTTTACAAGTGATAGTGTATGTATGAACAAATACATGAGAAAAACCTTAAAATTAATTGTTTTTAACAAAATGAGCCAACTGGTAGGCTGGGTTTAATAGAGTTGCTCAAAAATTTATTCTCTTTAGAACCTCAGAATGTGACCTTACTTGTAAACACAACCTTTGTAAATTAGTTAAGATAAGGCCTTGAGTTTAATGCCTGATGTTCTTTAAGAAGGCCCTGCAAGAACCCCCAGAGTGTAAAGACAGAGAGAGAGAATGGAGAGACCCTGCCACAGACAGGAGGCTACCAGAAGCTCCTGGTAGCTTCTGGTAAGGCAAGGAAGAATTCCTTTTATTTTTTTTATTTCTACCTTCCAGAACATGCGGAAAATGCACTTATATTGTTTTAAACCACAAGCATTGTGGCAGTTTCTTAATATAGACCAGCCTAGGATACCAGTGCAACCAATCATTAACCCTGACTCTGTCTCCAGGAGTGAGAGAAGACAAAGAAGACCTGTCACACCATAAACTTTAGACCCATCTTGTCCACACGTGCATCTCTGGCAAGGTACAGGAAGGGCACAGAGTGGGTGCTGAATAAATTTTCTAGAATAATAAAATCATAAATGAATAAAAACATACAGAGCTCCATGCTTTGGGACTTTGAAAATAATTTGAGTCCTGTGTGTTGTTCAGGTTTGAGGCCATCTTATGAGAACATGTTCTGTCTCCACAGCCCAGTCTCAGTGCTCCTTCTGTCTGAAAAAATCAGGGGAAAAAGAAACTGTGGCAGTTGAACTAGAGACAGAATACCTATGAAGGAAATCTAGCCCTTCAATGGCAGCTCTTTCAAAATTTGTTCAAATCATTTCTCAGAGTTATCAATAAAGCTGAAATAATCTAACCACAGGATGTGCAGGAGAACAATTCTGACCAGCAACACCTATCCAACTGCTTCTCCAAAAAGTCAGCTCGTGTTATAGTGTTATATATTATAACAGCTCATGTTATAATAAATTGTTACAGAAACATTTCCAGAGCATAAAAGTTATCCTGGCATCTGGCTGAAGGTTACTGTTAGTTAGCATTCTGGGAGAATTTCAATAGGAATAGAAAGGCAGGCCAAGTGAGTAAAGTCATTTCAGAGCCATTCTTAAAGGGTAACGCCTGAGTTCCAGAGGGATTTCAGCACTCAGCTAGAGGGTGGCAGAATTATTGCTGAAATATTCCTCATGGAGAGCTTTAACCTCATGGCCAAAGTGTATTCGAAACAATTCCGCTGTGATAGTAAAAAATATATATCCATGCTGTGTGTTCCCAGAAGAGCATTTGGGCCTCCTTATTCACACGAGCCAAGAACTGCAAAACAGCTGAGGAGGTAAATTGGTAAAGTGCTACTGAGGAGATTTTTCTCTGAATACTGGCTGGGGAAGCCCCCTGGTCCAGAAGGTTAGAAACATTACATGTTTTACAGGGTGTGTGTCAGAATGAATAATTCATAGAAAAATGCTCCTGATTTGATTCAGGTAATATTATATGATAAAGTATGGAAAAATACCAGATAAAATATTCTTTTCTATGTGGTCTTTCTGCGGAGTCCCTAAATTAGTCCTCTACATATATGCCACACACAGCACTCAATAAGGTACTGGGGAGATACAACAGTTGTATCCCAAGTTAACTGAGCATGTCAGACATGACATGGTCAATGAATATTTATTCAACATCTACCCATGGGTTCTAAATCGATACTAAAACATAATCTATATTAGTCTGCTTTGTATCACCACAGTTAGAGACATGAAACCATTAACTTTATTTTTTAAAGTTTTTAGATCTCATTTTTGGAAGTTAAAGTTCAAGAAAGGGTGGCCTCACTGATTAAGATTCCAGGAAGGGGGTCAAGTCATGACAGCTGCATGAGCAGGATAGAAAGGTCACACCTCAAGCCCAGAGTCAGAGACAGAGAAGAGAGTCCCACAGTCCTCACTGAGCACAGGTCTCTAGGGTCCCAAGCACCTCCACAGGCCACACCTCCTACAACAGCGGGGCAAGCTTATGTGCCACAGTGGGAAGACAGAGCCCTCTCTGTCAGCACATGATCCGAGTCACCCCAGCATTACCCTGAGCAGCCGAGCATCAAATAACAGCGCCTACAGGAGCTGTGCACATGCTCAGGAAGGAGTAATGGTGCCAGGTGAGATGTTACAAGCTGCATCTCGTTGGTCATAACTTGTCCAAGCTTTTGCATGGCCCGTCAGTGCCCCTCCAAGGATGGATATATATTTGCTTAGACTGGCTATGAGTTTTCATACATTCATTTTTATTAACACAAGATTTTAGCTTTGAACTTTCTTATAAAAATTTTTAAATTTAATATCTAAGATTTAGCAAAAAGATGTGCTGACGAAGAGACTAAGATTATTTTATGTTGTGCTATCTCCCTGGCATATTTGAATCTGAACTATCATATTTAGTTGTTTGTGAAGAATTTAGGAAAACGTGAGCAAGGATATATAGTTGCTTAGACTGGCTGTGACTTTAGCAGGAGCCCCTGTAAGGTAGGAAATGCACTCAGATGCCTCCTTCGGAGCAGGCCAAAAGCTGGTGGTGAATGAAACTTTGCCCCCTTGCACTGGTGGTCAGCAAAGTAAAGAGGAACCCCAGCTAAGAATACTGCTGTAGATTTTTGATTCAGGGAATACCCAGTTCTTTAGTATTAACTCATAGTGTTAGCTATTTTTGGTATAAGGATAGATTTGTATTGGGTACTGCATTTTTTTTTTAATTTTGTGTCTTTGTAGACTCCAAGTCTTGAACCCCCTACAAAAAAAAATGACTACAGCAAAAAAAGTAAAACTGCAAATAGCGGAAGGTCATTCAAAGAGGCCTGAACAGAGTGATTTGGAGTGATTAAACACAATGGGAAAGGGTTATGTAGTCTATGTAGTGAAAGTGTTGTCTGTCACATATCTAGTGTCAGACAGCACTTTGACAACACCCGAAAAAGTTTTGCTGAACTTGGTGAAACTGTTGGTGAACTTGGTGATAGTTTTTGCAACTATCTTTCTAAAATAAATCATCTGACAGCTGCTAGCTTTCAAACTTCACTGTGCACAGAAAAACATGGTAAGCCCCTCTCTGATGGAGACATCAAAATGGCCACATTGCCTGGGAGAAATTCCTTTTGTCATGACTTCTCAAACAAGTATGAAACTATGCAGCTCATCTCTGAGATGCCACTTAGCAGAAATACTATTAAAGAGCGAGTCCTGTTCATGGCAAATCATGTGTCAGCAGCTCACCACTGATGTACAAAAGGCAGCCTGTTACTCCATGTGATTGGATGAGAGCACAGATATAAATAATCATGCAAAGCTAATAGTAACTTTGCCTTATGCTATTGGTACATCATGAGAGAAAAGCTGGTGAAACTGGTGTTTTTGCCTGGAAGAACAGAGGGATAGATATCCACAATAATGTGATGGAGGCTTTTTTGTCACAAATGTAAGACCAGAAAAAGTGGTTTCATTTACTCACAATGGGACACCTTGCATGGACAACTTGTATCTGGTTTCATACAGTTCCTTCTTAAAGAAGCAGAACATCCAATCATTCAATTTCATTTTATTATGCATCAAGAAGCTCTTCACACCAGGGAAAGCAGCAAAAAATGAGATGATATGCTCAAGATGTCACAAAAATGGTGCATTACATCACTGTAGCTCATGCTCTTAGTTTTTGACAGTTTCAAGCCCTTCTTGATGAGGTTCAAGCAGAGGATGGTGGCTGAGCAGAGAGTGAGTCTTGGAGAGATTTGTTGTCTACTTGGATGCAATTAAGTGGATTATGAATGAAAAAGTGCCATGAGATCCACAGCTCACTGAGATGGTCTGGCACCTCATGTTTTTAAAAATTTTACAAATTTTACAGTACACTTCAATGTACTGAACAAAAACTATAAGATGTAGGACAAACAGCAGAAATGATATCAAAATATTTTAAAGAAAACTGGACATTTTTGAAAAAAAAACTTGAAAGTGGGTAGCTGAAATATTTTCCAAATCTAAAAATGCATTTAAAATCTTCTAAAACATTTGCAGATAATCCTGAAAGCCACCAGGAAATCTATAAAGAATTTTCTAGCATTGCAACATCAGCAAAGGAGAATTTTTTCCAATATGTTGATTTTTAATTCCTTTGTATATATACTCAGAAAAGGGATTGCTGCAGTACATAGTATTTCTGTTTTTATTTTTAAAGAAATCTCCATATTGATTTGATAATATCTATACCAACTTACATTCCCACCAACACTGCACAAATTTCCTGCAAAGGAGAATTCCAATAACAGATTTTTAGATCCTGCAAGATGGAGGCAATCTTGTGTCTTCTTACTTCTCCAGATAAAGCCAAATTTGAAGAACTTAATCTTTCCTGCTTACACTGGTTAGATTTTGGAAATCTAGAAATGGAGCTATTAGAATTTCAAGAAAACTTTATCTGGAAAAATAAATTCTATGACCTGCATGCAACACTTGAGAAGATAGAGATGATAGAATGTAAAAGAGGACAAACAATAGCACAGCTGCTAGTTCTGAAAATGAAATTCTTAAAGCGTGGAGTTCTTGGCCAAATAATTTTAAGTCATTGAAAGCACTTGGGATTGCTTTTCTTACTTTGTTTGGATCCTCTTATGCTTGCGAGCAGCAGTTTTTAGCTTTGAATTATATCAAATCCTATACAAGAAACAGACTAACCAATGACCTAAGGGCTGCATGTGTTGCTCTCAAACGAATGAAGTCTGAGCCAACCTATTTGACAAATTATCAGCATGCATACAGCATGCAGCTGTGGTAACAGCAAAGATCACATTAACTGTGCAAAAGCATTCCAGATGCAAATTTTACCATTCATTCCGAAGCTGTTTATATCATTGAAGGCTCTGTTACTGTTTTTCTTTTAAGACAAAAGATGTTAATGTAGGAGGTTTTTTTTTTTTCCTAAACTAAAATCTCAGTATTTAGGTTTCATTGCAGTGCTGGCACCTTGAGGTAGATTCTTGAGTTTTGGGTTGCAGCGTGGACACTTGGCCCCTGAAAGGCTCACCATCATTGTCCTACAGGCTCCACTGTCCTTCTCCATGGTACCACTCTGTAGCCGTGCTGTAAATCATAATGGACCTTGGGGACAACTCAGACCACGCCCAACCACAGCACAGTCTTTGACTGGAAAAATGCAGTAAAGGAAGGGAGCCACCTTGAAGGAACAGATTGCAACTGATTATGAAAATGCAGCGTTTAAAACCTATACAAGATAGTTCAGGTAGGGCAGCCAAGGAGCCTCAATCCATTCCTCCTACTCCCAGCCCTGGCCTCTCCCCTGTCCAGAGTTCAGGACTCTGCCATCTCTCACAAGCTCTTGGACATGTGCCCAAGGCAGCCATCTGCCTGCCCTGGCCTCTTGACATTTACTCCAGCTCATTCTGCTTCATCCAGTTCCTCAGGTTCAGGGTGTTGCCTGGAAAACCACCTAAAGCCACCCCTCATCTCTATACGTGGTCCGTTCCTTCCCACCTTTTAGGTCTCACCGTCAATGTTTTCCCTTAGAAATACCTCCATGACCCAGTCTATAAAATATGAATCAGTCATTTTCCCATCACCAAAACAAAATGCTCAACATCCACAAGTTAAAAGAACAGAGGTTTATTGTGGCCCAGGGTTTCAAAGGTTTTAATCTGTGGTCATCCGGCTCCAAGGCCTAAATGACATGATGGAAGAGCATGGCAGAGGGTTAGCTGCTCTCCTCATGGCAGCCAGGAAGCAGAGAGAGAGCTAGGAAGAACCGGGGTTGGAGACAAGAATACACCCTTCCAGGTTGTGCCTTCACTGGCCCACTGGGTCAGTCCTGACCTCCTACAGAACATTCAGTATAAACTCATGGATGAGGTAATCCTCTGATGAATATGGAGAGCTATGATCCAGTCATTTTTCCAAAAGACCCACCTCCAAACAACGAAATGCAGGGGGAACATTTAGATCTAAACCATAAAATATCCCATTTATGCTCTGTCTGCTCCTTTTTATTGATTCCTTTTTGCTTATTCACAACTTTGTTCATTTGTTTACTTAAAGACTTCCAATCAGACTGGCAAGTACTCTGCCTCTCCTGTTCACCATTACATATCCAAAGCTTAGCCCAGTAAGTACATAAATACTCAATAATAATATTTCGCCAAGTGCAATGGTTGCTCAATAAAATCTATTGACTAAATGAGTCAGACTTAAAGTGTGAAATGTAAAGTCTAGCCCAACCAAGTAGAAATGGAGCTCAAGTCTTGGTTATAAATTCTTATTCTCCACAAATTCAGTGCTTTCAGCCGTGGGTTGCAGGAAAAGTGGAAAAGTAATATTTTTGTTAGAATAATATGACTTCCGTTTACAGTAGCTGTAAACTTAGGAGCTGACTATTATGGCAATTTGGTGAAGTAATGGTTCTAGAAGGACCTCTAGTCCTCTCTTCCATCATTTCACCCCTTGCCTTTGGAGAACAAGTGATGGCACAGGTAAAACCAAAGGCACTGAGACACCCATAGTGTAAAATAATGTAAATAAATTACTGTTAGGTCAGATCATCTCCTTCCCTTCTTAGTGTGAGCCTGCCATCTCCATCTCGATGCTGAAGACAGAAATCTAAGATTTGAGCACGGCATGAGGAGGAACAAAGTGGTATGTTAGTCAGCCCTCCAGATCTCAGCTTCAGGGCTGCAGCTCTTGGCTAAAGGAGTCAAAGGATTCTGTATGCTAAGATCTGAATCACTATGAGAATATTCTTAGTTTGGAGAAAAAGAGAGGGAGTTTGAGGCAGCTGTGAGTTTCCTGGGGTATGACTTCTCCCTGCAATCCTCAAGATCAAGATACAGTTTGAACGCAGGACCCTGGATCCTAGACAAACATCATAAACAACCGACTTTACACAACATAGTTTTTTGAGGGGTAATGAAATGGAAAATTTAAATTGATTAAAATTCTGATTAGGTAGTGGTCCACAGATAGAAAACAACAGTCTTCATTATAATTCATATGACCAGGGATGGCATGTACTGGGGCTATAAATTTTTAAAAATATAATAGAAGATGATACAGAAATTAGCCAGTGGTACATGACAGTCATATGGCAATATGAGTACCTTCTTAACTCCATGAATCTTCAGTAAATTAGGAAATTTAGTAAAGTTATGAAACTCAAAAATTCTTAAGTGGGAATCTTATAGAAAATTTGTAAAGGACTGAAGCCTTTGTGCTTGGTAAGCTTGAGATAAACCAAGAAAACACACATTCCCCACCTCTTCCCTCCCTCTCCCTCTCTCTCTCTCTCTCCCTCTCCCTCCCCCTCCTCCCCGCCTCCAGAAACAGGAACACCAGAAAAGAATTGCTATACAATTAGCATTAACCAATTGTACTGTACTAAGGAAGGGAATGCAGCTATACAGACTGTGATGTTGAGTTTTCATCAACCTTACTAAAAACTGAAATGTTAGGGCAGCCAGGATGACATTTAGGTTAGTTGTCAGGGTTCCCTCTTGGGTTCTTTCATCTAAAGTTCCTGGCTGTTTCTTGGATCTAACCATCACTCTAGAGCTGGGAAAAGTGCACCTTCTCTAAGTTACCTCCGCCCCTGGTGGAGTGGAGAATAACTCAGGACGTGCTAAGATTTGGAACTGGGGTCCATGTAGCTCTTCAAGTAGCAGGTCCTTGTAATGATGAGATAGCCAGCTCATTGACAACAGTTTACAGCCCAGCATTTGTGATTCATTAGTTCATAACACCACAGCTTTTCTGTGTTAGCACAAATAATCCACAGCTGGTTTTACCACCTGACAGCATCTCACTTTGCTGGGAATCACTTCTCTCCAATTATTTTTTTCTCCAATTATTTTATTAAAATGTAGGTTTTTGAGCTTCAACAGGACTTTCTGGATGGGAATCTCTGAGGATGAGGCCCAGGAATCAAAAGGCAACTCAAACATTCATAAGTTCATTGAAGTTTGACAACTACAGCTCCTACCCTTTACTTCTAGAGTGGGAGATGTTTCCATGCAGATCCACTCTGTCTCACCTCCTATGGCCAAATGTCTAATATCTGCCCGATGCTTCCCTTGCCCCTTGCTTTCTCTATTATTGTACCTAATGGTACTTCTGTGAAGCAAAAGTTGCTTTCTTGAAAGAGGTAGCAGTATTGGATAATCAGCCTAAAGAATTTACATAATCTTCTCTAACTCCTGACATGGCGACACCAATTTTCTCATTCCTATGTTTCTGGCATTTACCTCCTGGGGATGAAATTATCAGGAATTACTTGTATATTTGAATATTGGCTTTCACTCTTAGTGACTCAATAAGAATTCAGCACCCACGTGTCCTCAGCACTATCCCCACAAGGATGCAATTTTTTGGAAAATATCTTAAAATTCTAAGAAATCATCTTTGCCTTCAAGGTGCTTAAAACCTAGCTACAGCTGAAGAGTAATCTGAACTAGGACAAATGTGTAGTAAAGAATAACCAAAAAATAATAAATCTGATCGTTGGCAGTGTAATATGGTGCAGCTGCTATTTAAAACAATGAACATTTAGACACAGAATTATCATATGACCCATCAATTCTACTTCTGTGGTGATTTCCAGAGGATTTATATTTGAAAGCAGGGCTTTAAATATTTCTTCACCATGTCCGAAAGGTGGAAGCAACCCAACAGTCCATCAACAGATAAATTTACAAATCAAATGTGGTATACATTGGAATATTAATCCTTCTTAAAAAGGGAAGGGACTCTGACACATGTTGCAACATGGATACACCTCGGAGCCATTATGCCAGGTGAAATGAGTCACCCACAAGAAGACCATGTAAGGTACAAGTCCAGTTATGTGAAGAATCTAGAACAGTCAAATTCACAGAAATAAAAAGCATAACGGTGATTGCCAAGGGCCGATAGGAAGGGGAAACAGAGATATGGTTTCACCATAGGAGGCTTTCCAGGTTTGTAGAATGAAAAAGCGCTGGATGCATGCATGATCACATGAATATGATCAACACCACTGACCTATATGCTTAAGAATAGTAAGTTTTATGTACATTTTGTGGATATTAAAACCTTAAAATAATAGCACGGAAAATTCAGTCGCTGTTTGGCTGCTCTTGTCTCTGTACAAAGGCCTCTACACGCCAGGCAGCTGTCTCCCAGGTCACGGCTGTGTTTTCCCTGAACGTGCCTAAGGCTGCCTTCCACGAGGATGTCGGCTTCCTAGCGGCCTAGAAAATTCCTTCCCTTGGATTCAAGCCACAGTCCCCTCTAAGACCCCATTTCGATCGTGTTCCTCCTGCTCAGGTTGGAGGGCAAACCTCTTGGGTTATTGTTGGTGTCCTCCCCAGACAGCCCGCAAGGAAAGAATTAGATGGATCAGCACTTTAAAACATTGAATGCCCTTCAAGGACACCGCCTTGTACACAGAGGCCATCATGGGAAAGGTAGGTACATTAATCATCTCTCCTGCTGAAAATGAAGGAGAAGAAATAAATAAACAGCCCATCATCATGATCAGGTATCAGAGGTTTGTTTTAGGTCATACCCCCATTAAAAAGAATTTCAATGTTGTCAGGAGCAATGTCATGAATCTTCGGTACTCTTTCTATGAGTAATGTATGCAGAGAGTCGCTCCCTCCCTAGGAGCTCCTTGATGAGCGCGCCTGTCAATTTCTCTACCTTCCATTTTTCATGATCTCGAAGCAACCATAGAGGAGGGCTATGCGTTGAGCAACTCTACTTTAACTAAGTATTAAGTGATGTTACTGCAAATGGTAAGAAAGTCAATAACATTGGAAATACAATCAGCATTTCATTCTGTTTGTGCTTCATCAGGGAGGGGTTATCATTTTAAACCTTTAAAGATGTTTAAGTCTTTTTTTTTGAAAACTCGCCTTTTAAATATTCATTTATAGAGAAACCTAAGAAAACATAGACAAGCAAAAGGATTAAAATATGAAACTAAGTATTTCTCTTCCACTTGCCTAGTGATAATAATTGTTAACACCGTGGTATACCTGAAAAAAACTTTTTTGAGTGCATATAAATACACATACAGAGGTGTACATAAATAGATGAATAAAATGTTATGGAAAGTTAGATGGTGTTTCCCTTCCTTGGCAGGCAGAATTCTGAGATAGCCCCCAAACTTTTTTGCAAGGTAACAGAAATTTCCCAAAGACAGGACATTGGTCTCCTGGAACTTCGGGAAACTATACGGAGAACTAAACACAAACCCCTGCCCAGCTCAGTAAACGCATTTATAGCGTGTCCTAATAATGTCAAATCAGCAGCACCATCTGTGTGTGGCAAGGATAGAAGATGGTTTTGATTCCATTAAATGGACTGATTATGGAACAGAAGAATAAAAGAAGACACATTACCTGCCCATTTGGGGAGGTAGCTCAGAGAAAGACATGTCAGTTGAAATCAGTTGTTCTTTGAGAGAAAGGAGTTGGGGATTCATTGTGGAGAAAATAAAGTTTATAGCTATTAGGTTTAGAGGATATACATTTCTGAGTTTGAAATTCTTTAAATAGGCTGTATTGTTTTTATTTATGTGTTTTAAAATTATGGTAGCTCAACTCCCACCCTACCCTAATTCCTCAGCCCTAGCCAGTGGCAAAAAGCATTAAAATAAAATCTGGATAAATAAACAAAACCCTAAACCCTCATTCTATGTGATAAACAGAACAAGCCCAAACTGAATTTTTCAGTAGAAGAACTTAGAATGCCCAAAGAAGAAAACTTTTCTCACACTGTTAATCCAGCCACCATCAGATTCCCATGGCAAGAATGGCAAGAGTGTTCGTGTGTAGAAGAATTTAGATGACTTTTCTCCTTTGTTGAAAGTAGAATGATTTAAAGTCTAAGAAAAATAGATTAAATCCTGAAAATTTCTGATTCCTGACCATTTCTACTCCTTTCTTTGAGTTTCTTGTATCTCGAGTTATTATTTATTAAGAATAAAAAAATTCAAGGTATCCTATTTTTATCTGCATTCTCTTTAATCAAATAATATATATTCCCATTAAAGAACACACTTTTCTCCATCCCTTTATTCTTAAAAGCTTTTATATGTATATGGAAACTTCTTACAATTAGGAAATTTTCCTCTCTGCCATAAACAATTATAGAACCAAGAAAAATATATGAAAGCTGTTCAGGTAAGGAAGGAAGTATATCAAAGGAATCCTGCAAATACCCTGGATTTCTTCCCAGAGACTTCAAACTACATACAGAGAGAGGAAGGCAAGCCAAGTACCATGTACCTAAGCTGGAGAGGCAGGGAGACTGAGCCAGTTAGGATTTGTGAGGCACAACCCCTAGAAAAGAGGACACTATTCAGAGACAAAGTTCCAGAAACACAGGCTGCTGCTAAACCTTGAGCTGTGTGCATGCAGAATGAAACCCCATGAAGTGAGGTTAATAGCTGCCAGGAGGGTGTGAGCTAAGCAATTTCCAGAGCTCCTAGTAGTCTGAGAGATGACTGAGAGCCTCACTGAATACCTGGGGGGCTCAGTCCACATCTTAGAAGAAGCACCCCTTAGTAGCATCACTAAATGAGCCCTAGAATAAAAGCTACTCTAGGTTTTCCCTATCAGAACTTCAACAATGTCCAAAAGGACAAAACTGAACAATGATTTATTTGGCCAGAACAAAGCCCTGTATCTTTTAAGGATAGCCATGAAGCCAGACACTCAACAACGTAAAATTCATTCCTTTCAATTACCATGACTCAATCAAAACTTGCTAGACATACCCTCAGAAGCCAGAAAACAAGATCTGAAACCATGGGAAAAAGGTCGGTCAATAAAAACAGAACCAAAAGAGTATCTAATTAGAGTCAAAGAATTTTTAACCAATATTGTAAAGTTAAAGTGTAATAAGAAAAAGTGCAATATAAAATGTAAGAAAAACTTTTGCATAATAAACAATCTACTAGGTGAAATGAATTTATTAGGTGCTAAAGAAGGAAATTTTATTGAGCTTATAGATTTAATAATATAAGTTACCCCAACGGAAGTCAGTGGGGAAAAGATTGATAAAAATGTAACGGAATACCCAGGAGAAAATGTAAAGCAGCAATGCACGTAGCGGAAGCTCTAGACAGAAAGAACGGGAAAGACTGAAGGGTAAATGTTTGAAGAAATAATGGACATTTTTCCAAATTAGATGAAAGTAATAAAGCCATAGATTCAAGAGTTCAATAAATCTAGGCAAGATATCATATTATAAAAAAACACACTGAAACATGAACAATATAAAGGAAGCATTTTAAAATCAGACTTGTTAGAAGCAATACAAGCAAGAAACTAACAGAATAACATTAAATTTCTGAAAGTTTGTATCTGGAATCCTACAACCTCCAAAATGCATTGCAAAAATTTGAAAAGTAGGAGAGAAGCACTGACAAACAGCACAAGTTTTTTCATCAGTGCTTGAAGAAACATCAGTTTCCTGATCTGTATCATTTTGATGCTTAGGTCCTCATCGCAAAAATGCCACCAAGTGTGAATGAAATAAAAAATAGTAGTCTAAGCATTTGGCACAATCATTGGAAAATACTACACACTCAACAAATTATTTTTATTATTATTTCATTGGTATCTATTAAATGACCCATGAGATTATTGTTAAAAATTTTGGTGAATACTTGAGAATAAATGAAAAGATTCCTAATATGCCTGGCCATTAGGTCAATTTTGACCTTCCTTTGGTATGTACAGAATATTTATCAAATCAAAAGTAACTATTTGCATTTCTTTCTGACCCTTTGCTGTATTGAGTAGTTACATACTTGATGCAATGGATAGTCTCTTGGAATAGTATTTAAGATCACAATGTATATATGGGGAAAAAAAAAACATAAGGAAATTAACGTCTAGATGTTGAGAAAAGATGTGGATGGTCAAATAAGCCTGTTAGTAAAGTTCAATGCAATGGCGGTGATAACAGGTCTTACAGCCCGACTGCTTGGATTCAAGCTCATCTTCTAACCCTCTCTGGGCACGTGGGCTTGGGAAGCTATCCGGCCTTGCTTCCATCTGTGAAATGAGGAAACCGGTATCTATCTCACAGGCTTGCCGAAGGACTGAGTCAGTTAAGTCATGTCATATATTTGCCTTGTAAGTGTTTGTGACTGCATAAGCCATGAGGAGAGAGTGGAAGAAAAAGTTTCAGGAGTTATTTACTAATAATGATGCTACAAATCCCTTTCGAATATATTCAGGATTGACATTACTCTGCAGATGCCTAAAGGCGAAACATTATGACCCTGCCACTGCTAGTTTTTTTAGCATGAAATACCAATATGGCTTTGAAGAAAGGAAGACGCCAACCAGTCTGAAGCCACTGAGAACCTCCCAGCTGCATCTGGAGTGAAGCTACCTTGGTCTCCTAACAAGATGATCCTCAGTCAGCTGCAGTAGCAGAGCTCTCTTCTAATCATTCAGCTGAACAAACAAATCCCAGGACTTAGTTATTTTCCCAGAAACTAGATAAACAGCCACTTCCTTTTTAGTGGCTCTTTTTAAAGTAAGAAGGTTCACATCTCTCCTAATCATCACTTCTCTCAATATTTCTATTTTAAAAGTTGCTTTTTCTAGATGTTTTGCTATTTTTGGCCAATAGAAAGTCGTAGACAAATATGTTATATAAATAATGTATGAGTGCAGATGATATACTGTCATTCATGTACACATGTTAAACCTCCAAATTACTCAAATAATCAGTGCCACATTATCGGGCTTATTTGGTTGTCTGGACAGGAACTCACTCGCTAAGGGCCCTAGATCTGGATCTGCCTTAGAGATGGTCAAGAATGTGGATATCTCTGGAGACGGATTATTTTCTAAAAGTTTTTCAAGGGACACCTGGTTTCTATTTCAAAATGTCTCTGCTTCCTGAACATATCTGATTCTTCTCTTTTATTGGCTCATTGTGTCTTCTAATAATTTCCATCTCCTTGTAACTTTGGCCTAATCATGAGCCAGTTAGGGATTTTACCTTTCTTGTAGCATCTCTGAACTTACTACTTGGTTAAAATCATGGCATTTTCCCTTCAAGTGTGTGTGTGTGTGTGTGTGTGTGTGTGTGTGCAGAGAGCTGAATAACTGACGAGCCCAGCTCACCTAAGTAATCTAGACACTACAGATGTTGCCAAACTATAGACTGGTAGACAGGTGACAACATCAGGTCCATGAGGGAGAAGTCCTATGACACAAACTGCCATCCTCCACCCTCACTATTGCTCCAACCATTGGGTCTATCTTTTAGCAAAATGGGTTTTGGGCAAGCAGGCATCACAAATATATCTAGTAAATACACTCAAAGAAGACAGCCATGTTTAGGCACTGTTTACTGGGTCTGCCCACACTGAAAACTGGAGTCTTGGATACAAATGCCTGTTGAGTTCCCACAGGTTAGATATTTTGTAGCAATATTTCATAGGATTATTTTAGCGTAGGAGGACTGAATGCCTCAAAAAGGTTTCAAGTTGAAAATAAAAGAATTCATACCTTGAAACAACTTATGAACAATTCATTCAACAGTAAATTTAAATCTAAGTATAGATGTAAGTTATAGCTGTATATAAATAACAGATCAGACAGTTTTAAATGGTTCCCAGTCTTCATTTAACTAATCTTCTGCTGCAATCTTGAGTCCGCTTGGCTCTGTGAGATTTCCAAATACTGTTGTTTATTTTTCTCTTGCCTTTATTATTTTTATATGTTATCTGCTGACACACTGACTTCACTAACATTTCTTGTTGGGCTGACCACCCCCGTGTGCCTAGGCCGAGTGAACTGAAGTACATTCTTAATCTCTGAGATGGCAACTTTTTTGGGTTCATCCTGTAAAGTTACATTTTGTAAATTGTATCCTTGTCACTCTAGGCATTTTCTTCCGTGTTCATTAATGGAGAGACTCATGCAAATGATTCAGCACGCCCACACAGCCTGCCTTCTTACCCTGGGCTGCAGTACAGTCCACACCTCCGCAGTGATTGTGGTTTTTAATCTCCCTCCCTCTGCCTCTGCGCCTTATCTCTCTGTATGTATTTTTATAACTTTGAAATGTACCTAGTGTGTGTATATGTATGTATGTATACATTATTTACTTTGTCAATGAACATTTCAAGCACTTTCTCTTTCTCTTTTCACAATACTACAGTGACTACTACTTTACCTTCCTCCTTCTGCACCTGTATAAGAGTTTCTCTAACAGAAGTTCTCAAAGTATGGTCTGTGACCTCTGGAGCTCAAGCCATTTTCATAACAACACAAAGACATCATTTGTCCATTCACAGTATTGACGTTTCTTCTGATGGCGTGAACACTATGATGGCTAACATGATGTTGCCCTAATCCAGGCAACAGCAACCCTGCATTAGCAAGGGCATAATAAAATTATAACTTTAGGAGCATAATAGGAGTATTATTACTGGGGCTATGGTTAGGGTATATGCCCCTAACATAAGGAATGTTTTCATTGTCCTTGTTGTTGTTTAGGTTCTTTGTTTTCTGTTTTGTTTTTTGTTTTTGTTTTTGTTTTTGTTTTGAGTCAGGGTCTCACTGTGTAGTTCAGGCTGGCCTCGAACTCTTAGTGATCCTCCTGCCTCAGCCTCCCAAGTGCTGATATTACAGGTTTGTGCCACCAATCCAGGCAGAGTATTAGATGACTGTGGTCTTCCTTATCATGCATTTGTATTTTGGGGGGGGGTGGGTACTGGGGATCAAACTCAGGACCTTGCACTTGCAAGGCGGTCCTAATGCCACTGAGCTAAATCCCCCACCCTGTAGTTTTTTAACACCAGTCTCTCTTTAAAATATTCTTAATAAAGAAGCTGGAAAATAGGTAGATATAGAGATCATATTGTTAAGCAAAGTAATCCAGGCTAAGAAAGTGAAATATCACATAATTTCTCTTACATGAGAAACCAAGCAAGAAAGAAAGAAAGAAAGAAAGAAAGAAAGAAAGAAAGAAAGAAAGGAGAGAGAGAAAGAAAGATTGAGCAGGGCTTGGTGGCACACACCTGTAATCCCAGCACTCGGGAGGCTGAGGCAGGAGGATCGCTCTGAGTTCAAGACTGGCCTGGTCTACATAGTGAGTTCCAGGTCAGTCTCAACTACATAGTGAGACCCTGTCTCAACCCCCTCCCCCAAAAAATAAATTAAAGAGATAACAAGAATATAGGGAGAAGGAGACTGAGGGTAGGAAGAGAAAAGATAAAAGAGTAATGTAAATGATAACGAGCAAGATACTCTATGTTAATTTCTGCACCAACTTCCCCAAATAAAACTCACTTTTCAGTGTTAACACACAGAGAGAAGAAGACAGAGAAGAAGAAAAAACAGAGGAAGAAGAGGAGGAAGAAGAAGAAGGAGAGGAAGGGGAAGAGGAAAGAGAAGCAACAAAGTGAGAGAAAGAGGAAGCAATAGAAGGGGGAGGAAAGGGAGGAGAAGGAGGTAATCCCAGCACTCTGAAGACTGAGGCAAAAAGATCACAAGTTGAAGGCCAGTGTAGGCTACATAAAGAGACCTTGTCTTGAAAAATAAAAACAAAAATTTCTTAATAAAAGAGCAAAACTTAATTTCATTAAATATCAATCAACCCTTAAGTATACATCTTATGTGACAAAATAGGAAGGAAACACGAACTACTTCTGGTACATAGGCAGCAAGATGATAGTCTCAAGATAAAGCTTAGTGTTGTTGATTTGAGAGCGAAGCAAGAAGCCCTTATCATGAACACTTTTACTTTAAAGAATTACTGATTGACACGTGCATATTTGACAGAATTGGATATTTGATCTGTTTGTAACTGAGGAAAACAAGGGATAGTATTTGTTGCCCATATAAACACTGAGATTTCAAGTGAAATTTAAGTATTTGGAGAATTTGCACATCCCACAATGATCTGGAAAGCTTCTGAATATCTAAAGACCTTTCTGATGATGAAAGATTGCATTAATGGTTATATTTCCAATTCCATAATAACTAAATAATAGTTGGACTAGCCACAAAACTCAGTGAATGAATATTTTCCAAATGGCTAATGCATGATGTTACAAAAGTATGCGTAGGTTAAACCCCTCAAATCATAGGATAGACCAATTCATTTAATGCAGTAGTATAAAGTATCTACTGACAGGGTTTCAAATTCCATATTTTAACTATAAGATGTTGTTACGTGCTGAGTTTGGATGTAGTATCAAAAATAATAGCTACAATCATCTGCAACTCCTATGGAATAATAATAGCTCTTTCCAGATATCTATCTGGGTGAAGCTAGAATTTCCTCATATGCTTCACATAAAAAATATACTACAGCAGGGTCAGAGACTTAGCTCAGTGGTGCCGTACCTGCCTTGCAAGCACAAGGTCCTGAGTTTGATCCTCAGTAACACACACACACACACACAAAATACTGCGACAGACTGCATGAAACAGACATGAGAATATAGCTACTTTGGAATAAGCAATAGCTTGAAAGATTTCTTAAAAAAAGGTAAGATAATGCCACTCATCCTTCTGTTGTGTGCTTGGAACCTATATAGTTATTTTTGCATGCTATATCAACACATAAATGTCTATTTTTCTTACTTCTAAATGAATTAATTTTTTTAATTTCTCAATGTTATAATACTGTAGATACATTTCACATCAACAGGAGCTGTTTGGGAATTTCAAGAGTATAAATGGATTCTGAAATCTAGGTTATAAATCTGGAAATGAATTGGGAAGGTGTAGGCTATCTATGTTTTCAACATTACCAGATAAGGTCAAACTGCTCCCTCATCTACCCTTGAATTGTAGGTCTATATGTTCAAATCAAGAGATAACAGTTTAATTAATTATCATGGCCTTCCTTCACACGAACTAACTAGTTGTTAAGCAGAAATTGTTAGGTAAAATCTGGATATTAGGAAAGATAACCTTGAAACAATTTGGTACCAATAAGTACTTCTGGTTTTTTAAAATTAAATAAAATTAAATAAATCACCTTTAGCCCCTTTGTTCCTATTTCACATTGTCAATTATCTCATTAGGGTCTTATGCACTATTATAGTTCATTCACACCAGAGAAACTATTCAGTATTTGCACATGTGTGACTTATTTATTTCACTTAGGAGTAAGGTATAGGGAAAGTGGGAAGCGTAGGGGAAAGATAATAAGGGAAATGAAAAAATGGAAATGAAGTGTTTGTAAAGGGGGAGGGGAGGAGGGGTGAAGGGAGGGCAGGGACAAGGGGAAAAAATGAGAACCAAGACCTGTCATGTAAAGGTACAAGATCCCAACAATGAATGTAACTGTTCTGTATACCTAAAATATACCAATAAACTCAATGAGGAAAAAAAATTAAAATAAATTAAATTAAATTATTCAAATAGAATAAAGACTTTTTCAATAATCATGCTAGTCAAATGTACCCAGACATTAAATTTTGTTTTAATATTTTATTAATAATTAAGTCAAACAGGTATACCAGACAAATAATAAATTGAAAATACTATATATTCTTCTAGTATAGCTACAACATATAATTATTCAAGGAACTATGCACTGATTAAAAGGAGGGCAATGATTAAAAATATGTGGCCTATTACCATGTAAAATAGGTTTGGGATTAATTCTACAACTGTTTGATATTTAAAATGAGTGTGTAATTCAGTGTATTAAGGAGTTTTTATGCATAGACAATAGAAAATGATTTAAGATTTCTTAACATTAAAATACAATGCAAGAAGGAGGTAGGAAGAAACTCTATTAATTCTCTCAGAGCAAGACGTAATAAGCTGAATCATATAATTTTTAATTTTTAATTTATGTATTAAAAGAATGAGAGAACTTGGGACCAGATAGAGTAAGATAAGATTATGATCCCAACAGGGAACTTTTTGGAGATCTTTTACAGACATCATATCAAGACCTCATGGAAGAAATGGCCCTTCTAGCATATATTCTGCAGTCATTGAGAATTTTATCATGTCTCCCGTATAATGAAATGTTAATGTGATTTTCCTAGACTGATATAATTCTAAGTGAGTGATTCTTTTTCAACACCAGTTCCTGCTCATTACAAGACTGACTTAATTTGGCACTTATAATTAAAATCTGTTCTTTAAAACGGCAACTGAATCTCTAGGAAGAATGAACCACTTCTCATTTAGAAAAGGAATTTTCTTCATAGAATAGTATTCACTGGTTACTGCATTCATTGGACTGAACTCCAAACAGATGCTGAAAAGGGTTCAGGACCCCGCCCTCACCCCATCAGCCTTCCCACTGCCAACTTCACCTCAGCTTCAACAGCGACACAAGAATATTTGAAATATGCATTGTTTTATATGGAAATTATAATCATGAAAGCATTAGGAGTAGTCAGAGCAACTAACTGATAGGTAGAGGATAGATAGTTGGCTAGACAGACAGACAGTTCCATGACTGATAAACTTAAATCCACCCCCAGTAAGTTTACTAGAGCAGTGACACAGGCAGGTGTTAGTTAGAAAAGCTCATCATGCGCTGGGTTCAGAAAGGAGCTCCCTGACACTTGAAGGCCAGAGGCGGTGGCAGGGTCACCAGAGAACAGGGCGGGCCGGTAAGAGAAGAGTCTCCGTGCAGACGAAGGAAAGACGCATCATCTCATTTTTCCTGCAGAGTGCACCCAGCTCTTAGAACAGCTTCCTCAGGCTCCTGGCTCGGCCCTCAGAGAGCATAAACACACTGAAGGAATAAAATCCTGCCAGAAGCTGCACAACGTGCTCACATCCCGCGAGACTCCATGTGCAGCACACGGCGAGTCCAGAAGCCTGCTTACCCGGCCCCACATGATTCCCTCCACATTGCAACATGGCTCAGCAAGCAAGAGCGGGAGCAGAGGTCCTGAGGCCTCCCCGTCCTCACCTCCTTCGCCGTTGTCTGAGGAGGCGGAGGTAAGGGATAGTGAATAATTTTTTTCACTGTCATCTCTGTTGTTTTAGTCACTATCTTAAAATAACCTTGAGGAAATATCATCCTTCAGAAACTGAATGATGGGGAACCTGGAACTTGTTGTGGAGGATTCTTGCGTGCAGAGCTCGATTCATTTCCACCCCTCAGAAGCCACCTTGCCACCCTCCAGTGCAGCATCCCTCCCCGTTCTCTGCAGGGAAGATGCGGCAGTGCGTTCAGTACCTTGTTCTTCATTTGTCACTGGTGACAATCCAGATCAGGCTGCTGCCATTAGCACCTTCATCATGCAACTTAATAATGGCCAGCAAAGCCCTATGCTCGTTTCCCTCTCTGAAATCGTGATAACAATTCTATCTTTATCCCTAGGTTTCGTGGTTTGATTTCACTGGTTAATAAGAGCAAAGTTCTTGATCCAAGCAAAGTAAACAGTCATTAAAGTGGGGTTTGATTCTTTATTTGGCTGGTGTCTAGCTCCTCCACTAGTCTGCCTTGGTGACACAGTACCTCCTCGAATGACGCCAGGAGCACGATGAGGTTTACATTAAACATACTGAAAAATCAGCTACTGAGTCTCAAATAAGGGGTTGAGATTACAACTCCACTCAGAAGAAGGTCTGGGTCACACATGTGTAAATCCCGAATAGTTTCTCTGGTGTGAAAAACTCAAAGTGTAAATTGTATAACTGTATACAAATTGTATAACCGACAATGTGAAATAGGAAGAAAGGGGCTAAAGGTGTAAGGGGAAGTAAGAAGGGTAGGGGAAAGGAAAGAAGGGACAAGAAGAAATATGGAAAAAATGGAAACAAAGTCTTTGTAAATAGGGGAGGGTAGAGGGGTGAAAAGAGGGTAGGGGGATGGGGAAAAAATGAGAACCAAGACCTGTCATGTAAAGGTACAGGATCCCAATGATGAATGTAACTGTACTGTATACTTAAAAAGTACCAGTAAACTCAATAAGATTAAAAAAATAAATTAATTAAAAGTACCAATAAACTCAATAAGATTTTTTACAAAAAGAAGGTCTGGGTTGATGAAACTGCAAACTCAACAGTTCACACTAAAGATTGGCCCCAGCTCTCTAGGACAGCCAAGCATATGGATTGTGTTGCTGGGTGGCTGTCTCACTTTTGTTACTGAGAAACTACCATGCTGGTCTTCTGTTCCACATACTTTCCATGCTTTGTAACCTCATCTGTTGTGACAATTCATTAAAACACATGCCACAACACTGGGGACACCTCAGAATCCACATCGAAATTCTTCCAGTCTTCTTTCTCCCTATACATTCTCTCCTGAAATTACTTTTCTGTGGCTTTTGAATGTTTGCTTCCACCACTATTCCTTTCAAAAGTTCTAACCGGTATTTACACATGTGTGACTTATTTATTTCACTTAGGACTAGATCTTCAATATGTATCCATTTTCCTATGAATGAATCTATTTTCTTGTTCTTTATGGCTGAGTAATAGTTTCTCTGGTGTGAATAATCTGCAATAATACATAAGATCCTAATAAGATTACTGACATTTAGAAATGGGAAGAAAGGAGCTAAAGGTGTAGGGAAGGTGAGATGGGTAGGGGAAGGGTAATAAGGGAAAAGAAAAAAATGTGAGATAATGAAAAGATGGAAATAAAGTGTTTGTAGATGGGGAGGGGAGGAGGGGGTGAAGGGAGGGCAGGGGTAAGGGGAAAAAATGAGAATCAAGACTTGTCATGTAGAGGTACAAGATCCCAACAATGAATGTAACTGTACTGTATCCCTAAAATGTGCCAATAAACTCAATTAGAGCTGAAAAAAATATGCCACAAAATACAATGTGGCTAAGGCTTCCATGTTACATTTAAATGAGGTTCATTTGAAATGACTTAATCTAGGTTATGGTGGCTACTTATTATAAAACTCATTTTTATTACACTCAAAGCCATATGTTGACTTCATCTATTCCTCTGAAGAAGAGATTATTTGCTTTTTAAAAAATATTAAGGCAAAAATAAATGCATTATAGCACATGAGACAAAATCTCATCTCGATTTCTATTCCTATGGTCCCAAAGATTATTATCTGTCCTTGTAATTTCCTACTAATGTACCTCTTTGAATAAAGTCTAGACTGACTATTTAAAAAAAAAGTTCTAACCGTCAGGCTCATGTAAATATGACCCAAGAGGTATGCAGTATGTCTTTAATCAGATGAGCTATCAATGAATGCTGATCTGCCTTTGAATCCAAGTTGCCTTTTTCTTAGGCAATTGAACCAGGCAGGTTATGACTAACTCCAAATTAAATCAGGGGCTCCAGTGGTGCTAAAAATGAGCCCATCTTCTCAAGTAGTCAGACTCCAGCTCATCGAGTGCCATGCCTCCTCTGTATTTGAAATGCTTTATTCCCTGGTAGAGTTGAGTGAAGGCCATCATTTTATCCAAACCAGAGATTATCGTATGGTGGGGATTTATTGCGTAGGCCTATGTGAGAGTAACTCAGAAGACACAGGACTGTGAGATAGTCATACAAGTATCAACACAGATCTAGATGCTTCCCTGGACAGAGGAGAAGATCCAGAAAAAAACTGAGTGACACAGACCACAGAGACACTTACAAGCAGGTGGAACTAGGATAGAAATAGCTTAACACTTGTTAGAAAAAACAGAAGCCAACAAGGAAATAATAGCCTCAGTGAAACTTCATAATCTTAAAGAAGATATAATGTTATTACCACTCCCTAAGAACCAACAAACTCCACACAATACTCACAATGCTTCTACACTCTGAGCTTACTATGCTTTTCTGAACCTTTCCTTCACAGACATATAATATGTTTATCAGAAATTTATTCAAAATCTGCCAAGGGTGAGACACAGCACTAGCTTTTGGGCCACGATGATGTGCACACTTAAACAAAACCCTGCCCAAAGAAAGTCCCCAGCTTCCTGGGAAACAAAGATAACAACAATCATGCAAGCCATCCACCACACGTGAAAATCAGAGCTACGGTATGAGAGAGCAAGGAGAACCATGGGGTTCTGGGAGCATAGAACAGGGATTGGGAAGATCCAGGACACTTCCATGTGGACACAAATCTTGCTGGTAGAACTAGAGGAAGAATAGGTGTTAAGCTGGTGAAATGGGAGAGGGGAACAGATGCCCTTGTTAGCTGAGGGAACGGAATGGTGTATGCAGTCTGTGGCAGGGAGATCACACGGAGTACGAGGGGCTGGAAGAAGGCAGGCTCAGGGAAGGCAGTGGAGGAACCGGGCAGGGTACCTGTGATGAGCTAAGAGTGGTGGGGAGGGGCCAGACTGCTCAAGGCCCTATCAGTCTCTTTGAGGAGCTCTTGCTTTTTTCTACGAAAAATGGGAAGCCTCTAAAGGACGGCACTATGCCTCCACCCCACGATTCCACCATTATCCAAAAGCTACCCTGAGTATTTAATGTATCATCAAATTAGACCAAAGCAACTAAAGGAGTACTTTCAATGTGCAATTAGAAATCCTCAGTCAAGGTTTCTCTAGGCAATAAGAAAGCATGAGAATGAACCTGAAACGCAAGTCAAAATTCTATGGGTCAAAACGACTTGGATGCTATCCTTAATAAAATGTATAGAGTTCACACAAATCACACCTCCCTCCTAATCCTTTAGCCATCCGAAGCTTCTCTTATGTTCCAGTCTGTTGCGTGTCCATCAGAGTTGCAGAAGTAAAATGAATGGTAATAAGAAATTGATTTAAGTTCTGCCCTAGGGTAAAATAATGATTCATTGACGTTTGTAGCATTTTATTGTAAGTGTGGTGGAAATGATTATTATCTTTAATGGTTAACTGAGTAATTGATTATTGATAAATGAGTACTCTATTCAAGGCAGGATCCATCTTACATCACCTGGAAAAGGATGATGTTCTTACTCTTTTAATGACCATTAAGTGGTAAATAAGGAAGTGGAAATGTTTCATAACTTACATATTAAGTATCTTTGGTCATTTAACCACCTCTACAACAAGAGCAATAAGGCAGCTGGGGGTAGGCAGCTGACATAAGGAAAGATCAATGACTGTTTTTCAGAGTTTTATTGAAAGTGCATTATAGATTTTCTTGCTTTTAACATTATTACTTCATTGAATAACGATATATGAGGAGGCCAAGGGGAAAAATTAGAATACAGCTACGCAAGTCTATCTGTGTGATAGAATGAGAATTATACAGTAAAATGGTCTCCAGAGGAAATCTCAAGCTTGTATCCATTTTCGCTCCCCACTGCAAGTGAAATTTACTTTGGGCAAAACAGCAAAATAATGTCCGTCTGTCTTTGTGCTTTACCTGCTTCCTTTTTGGCACCCTCTCACCCCCTGATGCTCCTTCACGGTACTCATCCTACCTCTCCACTTTTCTCTTGCTACTCTTTTCTCTTGAAGCTCACCCCACACACACAACCACTGCATTCCACCAAGGTGTGTAATTCCTATTGACTTCATAAGGCTATAAGATCTCTTCTGCCCATCCCATCAGTATTTTAATTTCAGTCAAACATTAAGAAAGAAAAAAACTGTAAGTGAGCCAATTTATATTGCTTCCTATCTCCCTACTTGGAGATGAATTCACTGTAGTAGAGAATGCCAATTGCATTTTAAATATCATGCTGATGAAAGGAATTCAGCATCCAGTGGTTTAATGAAAACATCATGAGGTTCATGGAATTATATGTTCAGGTAGGTCGAGCCTTTGCTGTGGTCAGTAGTCAGAAGTAGGGTGACTGGTTAGGAAGAATAGAATTAAAGTCCAAGATAACTCGGTTCAAACCCTTCATCACCTGGGGCAACATGAACTCAAATCTATCTGTAGAGTGGGTGTGACTGTATCATGAGGTTACAATGAGAATTGCAATGGTATTGTACATCTTTCCTGGTGTGACATCTGGCACACGGGCAGTAAATGCAATCAAACTGTCATTATCATTTTTACAGGGGCAAGCAGGTCACCAAGACATTCAAACTAAGGGCCCACGTAGACCACCAATTTTCATCTGTTTATTTGCTTATTGGTTTTCTTATAACCCTAAAGAAGAGTTGAGTGGGCCAACCAAGGATTTAAAAAGGAAGGACAGAGCTGAGCATCTGCAAATGATATAGTCCTCAGCAAAACAGTTCCTGGCAGCATGTTTCATCCGAACTTAACTTGAGAGCTATGGGTTTTTGAGGACATCCTGTTTTCTTTGGTCTTGGCTCCAAAGCAAGGGCTTTCCTACTGGCCTCTTAACACCCTCAGTATAATGTGAGAGGTCATTCAGTATCCAGATCTTTATGTCAGCCACAGAATGATGATAAGAAAAGTGGCATCCTGTTTTTGTTCACTAGTCACGATGGTACAACTGCTAAGGAGGCAGTTGTTTCTAAATACTTTCTCCTAACACTAGCATCCAACTATTCCTGTCCACAATGGTCTTTCTGATCCTTTTTAAAAATCTGAAATTATTTTCCTAGCCATTTGTCTAAGCCCCAGAAGGTTAGAATTTACCACTTCTTACCCTTTCCTTCCCCTAACCCTAATCTCAGCACCAGTGGCTCTAGTGTGGCCATTTCTTCACACTACATCCTTCTCTTCGGTCCTTCCTGAGAGCCATGGGAAAGATTAAGAAGAGTTAGATTGGGCTTGAAAAATACCAATTTATCAAATCTACCTCTCTAAGACCATAGCTGAAAGAAGCATATTTATGATTTAGGGTTCCCAATGTACCATCTCTTTTAAAAGCAAGAGGATACAGAATCTAGCCATAAATTCATTGCCTCTAACCCTTGACCTTGGAGCTTCAAGCCCTCCATATATTATACAGTAAGGGGTCAAAGTTCAGAGTCCTCTTAAATCATATATAACAGTTACTCTTCTAATAGTCTATTGAAAGGAGCCACCAATCTACTCTAAATGAAAGAGGAAGAAGTCCATATTAACCAAGTACACCGCCAGGCAGATTTCCTCCTGGAAGGAAGAAAAAACAAAGGCAGAGGAAGTGGGAGAGATATGGAGTGGTGAGAACACTGGCAGTCATAGAAGGGCTAAAGAAGGACAGTGTGCTAAGCTAATTTTATGACATAAAAATTTTACGATATGCCCCTTACTCCTGACAGTGCTATTCAGGTTGTGAGGTTTCTGTACAAATCCCAACACCAAGTGTAAGAAAAGATAAGCAGGTAGAGCTAGGGCGCATAGTACATCAAGTACCCTTTACTTTTTTTCATGGTGGAGATCCTTGTGATGCCCAGTGGGTCAGTGTTGCTTGGGTTGACTCTGGAGGTGGAAGACAGCTAACCCTGAGGAGTCCAAACATCTTCAAGACGGGATGTTTTGCCAGCTTAGGCAAAGAAGAGCCTTGCGGGGCAAACAAGGAAGATCCCAAGGGAACAATCAGATAAAAGTTAGTTATTCAGGCAAACTGTCACCATGCCTTGCTTGCCTGCCTTGCTACCTAAAAACAAACATCTGCCCTCCACAGAACTCTATGTCTTTGTTGTTCTTCAATAAATCTGGGGGTTTGAGTTAGTTCAGGGCTTCACTCCACTCCAGTGAAGTACCTTGGCCTCTTGACAAAGATGTTTTCTATCTCTCATGGCTTCATTAGTCTCTCTAACGGGATTTGCTGGCATGAAACTGGGGATAGAAAGATAGATAGACAGATACATACATAGATAGAGCCATATATATACATATATATATATATATATGTATATATAT
>NW_022900949.1:35334103-35355036 GCF_012274545.1 Fukomys damarensis
GTGGCCCTTGGAACGTCTTTTTAAATTGCAACCTTTGATTGTCAAATGTTAGGTGATAAAATTGTATTAAAATAGTCCATAGGACCCAGAATAACCAAAGCTATCCTGAGCAATAAGTGCAAAGCGGGAGACGTTGCAATCCCAGATTTTAAGTTATACTACAAAGCTACAGTAACAAAAACACATGGTACTGGCGCAAAGATAGACATAGAGACCAAGAGAGTAGAATGCAAGGCACAGAAATAACCCCATGCAACTTCCACCCTCTGATCTTGGACAAAGGGGCTAAAAATATATTGAGAGAAAACAGCCTCTTTAACTAACAGTCCTGAGAAAATTGGTTATCTGTGTGTGGAAGAATCAAATAAAAATGGATGAAAGAACCTAGACATAAAAACAGAAACACTGAAACTGCCAGAACATGAAGTAGGAAAAACACTTGAAGCCACAGGTTGAAGCAGGCTTCGAGCAGGCAAGAGTTTCCTGAACAGAACTCAAATGGCACAGTAATTGATAAAAAGAATCAACAAGTGGGATTATATCAAGTTAAAAACTTCTGCACAGCAAAAGGAAACCATCAACAGAGTGAAGCGACAGCCTACAGAATGGGGGAGAAATTTTCCAGCTCCTCTTCTGACAAGAGATTAATATGTAAATAAATATCTAATATCTACGGAAAGACCTCAAAAAATCAGGTTCCTCAAAATAAAAGACCTAATAAAAAACATAAAATAAATAGATGCTTCTCAAAATAAGAAATAAAATGACCAGTAAGTATGTGGAAAAAATGTTCAGTATCTTTAGCCATTAGAGAAATTCAAATCTAAATAACTCAGATTCCATTTTACTCCACTCAGAATGGCTGTCATTAAGAACACTAAAAACAGCAAATACTAGCCATGTAAGGGGAAAGGAACCATCCTACAGTGTTAGTAGAAGTGTATAACTATGGAAATCAGTATGGAGATTCCTCAAAAAATAAAAATGGAAATTCCATTTGACTCAGCTCTTCCGCTCCTCAGTATTTTTCCAGAGTTAAAAACTTCATAATATAATGATACATGCATACTCTTATTCATAACAGTAAATTCACAATCACTAAATTATTAAAACAGCCTAGATGCCCACTAATAAAGTAAATAAAGTATATAAAACAATGGAATATTATTCATCCGTAAAAGAGGATAACTTTGAATAATTTGTAAGAAAATGAATAGATCTTGATACTGTAATGCTAAGTGAAACAAGTCGAATACAGAAAGTTAAAGTAAATACCATATTTACTTTGTCTATTAATAGGCACCTAGGTTGTTCCCATAATTTAGTGCCTGACATATTATGTGAGAAGCCTATATATATATGAATCTAAAAGTAAAATAAGAGATGATAGGAAATAGGGAGGTAAGGAAGGGGTTCAGGGAAGGCAGGAGAGGGACCCTTGGGAGGAGGATCACAAATGCTGAAGATACATATGTAACAATCCTCCATATGAATGTAATCGCAAATATATACCATTTAAAAAAGAATAGCAGATACGTATTAAGTCCTTATGAGGTTCTTAACATTACATTCAAAGTTTTACATTGATAAGTCTCAACAATGCAAACAGGCAAGTTGCACTATGATCTTCATTTTCTTTCCTTTTTTTTTATTTTTCCTCATTGAGTTTCTTGGTGCTTTTTAGGTATACAGTACAGTTACACTCATCATTGGGATCTTGTACCTCTACATGACAGGTCTCGGTTCTCATTTTTTCCCCTTGTCCCTGCCCTCCCTTCACCCCTTCCTCCCCTCCCCATTTGATCTTCATTTTCAAGAGGGAAAATGAGGCTCAAGAGTCTAAGATGTGTCCAAGATTATACACCTAAAAAGTAAAATAGGTGGTGGAGTAACTAGGAAACAATCTCAAAGTTGCCGTGGATGAACCCTGAAACTTAAATTTTGTTCACATACCATTTCATGGAGGTGTTTGGCAGACATTCTGATTCATGGACCGGGATTCTTCAATCTTGTGGCTCTTAAGCCATTTAGAAGCTGCATCTAGATTTCTATGACTAAATTTCTATCAGAGAGTTGGGAGAGAGGATTGCAATAAGAGGTTTCTAAAGGTGGGTGGGTTACTGTGAGCACGATCCAAAGCTTATGGCTCCTTTCCTAGCTGCTTTCTTGACTCTCTGCTTGGCATCCATCGTGCAATGAGCAGCAATCCTCTACCAGACCCCTTTGCCATGCTGTTTCTTCTTTGAAGCCAGCTGACCCTGGCACCTCACCTGTGACCCAAAACAAACCCCTCCTCCTCTAAATTGCCACGTCAGGTATTTTGTCCCAGAACGAGGAAAGTGAGTAGGACGAAGGCTGTGACTCACATGCAAGTGAAGGTCTGTCCATACAAAAGCTACTTTGTAAAGTGGAGAAGAGATGATTATTCCGTCAGATGTACAGACCTCAGAGCAAGGGCCTGAGAAACATGAAAACCAATGAAGCATGACATTACCAAAAGGATGCAATAATTCTCCAGTAACTTATTCCCAAAAAAAGTAAATTTAGAAATTGCCTGAAAAGAAATTCAAAATAATGTTCTTGAACAAATTTAGTGAGACATAATAGAATATAAATAGATAATTCAATAAAATCTGGAAACCAATTCGTCTAAATGAAAAATTCGGCCAAAGATATGAACAAAATAATTGAATGGAAATCTTAGAGCTGAAGAATTCAACAAATGAAATTTGAAAAAGAATATTTAGCTTCAATGGATGATTAGATCAAGTGGAAGATTAATTAGAAGAAAGAATCTCTGAACTTGAATGTAAGTCTTTTGAAATTAGAAGAAGAAAAAGCAAAAATCAATGACAAGGAGTCAGCCTATGAGATTAATGGGACATCATTAAGGAAAATTACTTCCATATTTTGAGAATTACAGAAGAAATAAAGATAGAGATAGGGCATTTACTTAGTGAAAAAAATTACTAATGACTTCCTAAGTCTCCAAAGACATACAGATGCCCAATTACATGGAGCTCAGAGATCCGCCAAAATATTTAACCTTAAAGGTGGAAAGTGAAGCTCAATGGTGCAATGCATGTGTAACATGTGCAAAGGCCCTGGGACCAGTCGCAGCACAAAGGGTGGAAGGAGGTCTTATTGAGGGTGCACTATAACTACACTGTCAAAACTCAAAGACAGCCACCTGTCTCATAAGCACAAGGACCTGAGTTCGATCCCTGGTACAGAAAACAAAACAAAACAACAACAACAACAACAAACAAAACAAATCAAAACAAAAGAAATCCTCTAAGACAAAGAATTTTAAAAGCAGCAAGAACAATGTCAAGTCACACACAAAGAAATCTCCTTTAAACTATTAGCAGTTTTGTCAACAGAAACCTTACAGGCCAGGGAGGAATGGGATGATATATTCAAACTGCTGAAAGAATAAAACCACCAGCAAAGCTGTCCTTCAGAAATGAAAGAAAAAATAAGATTCTTTTCAGAAAAAGAATTATTGAGGGAATTCACTGTCACTAGATCTGTCTTACAAGAAATGCTGTAAGCAAATTCTTCAAGTAGAAATAAAAAAGTGGTACTAATATAAAAACATAAATGTTATGAAATTCACTAATAAAGGTAATTGTATCATTAAATTTAGAAGACTCTAATATTTCTATGGTTAAAAGGTTGTCAAAACAGTCAAAAATGGTAACAGCTATCCTAATTTAAGAAACACATAATATAAAAAGATGTAAATGGTAATATCAAAAATACAGGCAAGAGAGTGAAAAGTCTAGAGTTTTTATACAGCTAAACTTAGACCATTATCAGTGTAAATGGTAAACACAAAGAAAATAATTCTAGCAGATACACAAATGATAAGGAACCAAAACACACTACATAGAATTAGCAAAACACATGGATAAGCAATAAAAGAAGAAACAAATAATTAAGAAACAATAAAAATAATCAGAAAGAAACTAACAAATGGCCATAGTAGTAAATTTTAAAATTAAGTAATTACATTGGATATAAATGGATTAAATTCTTCAATCAAAAATTCAGGGATGAATGGATTCAAATATTTTTAAAAATTGAACTACATGCCACTTACGAGAGGCCTTAGTTTCTCATGGGAACACACATAGGACGGAAGTAAGAGGGTGGAAGAATGGTTATCATGCCAATGATAACCAAAGGAGCGCAATGTGAATGTGCTTACATTGTATAAAACAGAATTCAGAATACAAGTTAAAAACTTTCACAAGAGACAAAGTAATGATTTAAGATAAAGTGGCCAATTCGTGAAGAATATTTAACAATTGTAAATATGGTAAGTCACACATGTGTAAATACTAAATAGTTTCTCTGGTGTGAAAAGCTATAATAGTACATAAGATCCTAATGAGGTAATTGACAATGTGAAATAGGAAGAAAAGGGCTAAAGGTGTAGGGAAAGTGAGAAGGGTAGGGGAAAGGTAATAAGGGAAAAGAATATGAGAAAATGAAAATAAAGTGCTTGTAAATGGGAAGGGTAGGAGGGGGTGAAGGGAGGGCAGGGACAAGGGGAAAAAATGAGAACCAAGACCTGTCATGTGAAGGTACAAGATCCCAATGATGAATGTAACTGTACTGTATCCCTAAAATGTACCCATAAACTCAATGAGAGAAAAAAAATAATTGTAAATATGTATGCAAGTCCTCTTTCCTGAGTATTTTACGATGAATGATTTTTAAAATGCAGTGAATTCTGCCTCTGAGTACCCTCTAATTGCAAAATAGGATTATAAAAATGTTACAATGTGTCTCATCCACCTTATTCACTGGATCTGGCACTCTGCAACTCTGGCTCTTCCCCAAGGTCAAAATGATCATGAATAGTAAATGTTTTGAATTGACTCAGGACATCAAAGCAGCCTGGAGAGTACATCTGAAGACATTCAAAAAAAAGAGCATCCCAGAACTGCTTTATAAAGTGACAGGAATGAGGCAATGTTGGAAGCAAGGGGAAGTATTTTGAGGAAGCTTAATGGCAACATGTCTTTTAGTATAATAAAATTTTAAATTTAAATTCATACTGTATGTTTTGATCACACTATGTATATCCAACATTGTAGCCTCTACATATATAAAGCAAATATAAATCTATAAGAAGGTAAAAATGGGCAGCAATACAGTAGAAGATCAATATCTCATTTTAAAGAATGCATAGATAACATATATATTCAACTAATTTTCAACAAGGACCAAAGGGAAAGGATAATCTTTTGAATAAATGATGCTAGAAAACCGTATTAGAAGAACGAAAATAGATACTGTAGTATAAACACCAGTGCTGTTCTTTATAAGGATTGTTTTAGACAGTTTAGTTCCTTTTTCTATTTCTATATTAACTTTGTCATTAGCTTGTCAATTTTGACCAGAAAAACCATGATAGGATAATTGAAAAATGCATCAATTTGAAAAGATATGATGTGTTGACAATATTTACAATCCAATCCATGAACATAATTATCTCTCCATTTATTAGGGATTCTTTAATTTTTCTCAGTTTAGCAAATTCCAATCTAGAGATTCTGAACATCTGTTGCTTAATATATTTCTAATAACCATATGTTTTAACACTATGGAAAAATTAAATTGTTTACATTTACAAAATAAAAAAATTTTGAATGCTTTGTTCTAGTGGAAACTGTTGGATTGAGGATCAGAAGATGAGAACTAGAGTCCTAGTGCTTCAGTTCCTTCTATCCACTGGGAAATTTTAAAAAAGAAAAGGTTCTGAGCATTAAGAGAATGCCATCAAACCCTAATAGTCTATCTGTGTCTAAGATACTAATACTGGGCTCCAAAAAGTCAGTTCCTGCCTCAAAGTTTCATTTCCTAGAGATTAATTTTCAACAAGGATCCCTAAAAGGCTGAAGGAGATAGAATACCATCCATGCGAAGCAAGGGCAATTTTCTCTGTCTTCCTGACAAGCATCTTTTCATTTTCTCCAAAATTTGCAACTGTCTGGATTTCAACTACACGCCTCAGTCTTGAGCAACCCCTTATTTCAGTGCAGTTTATTCTGTTCATGCATAATTTTAAAGTTGTATTAAGCTGAACTCTCAGCTTTCTCCCTTTGAGTTAAAAACCATGCCAGACTGAGGTGATTCGTAAGAGCATAACAACAAAAATACTGGGACAGTCTCTCTTTATATTTCCATTTGTCACTGCATCACATTTATTTAAGAATTCAATCAAAATGGGAAAAAAAGCATAGCTTTTATTATAAAGGAAAAAGTTCATCAATTCTCTGGAAGTTGATTGTACACTGTCAACATTCACAAAACATTTAGCTCCTTTCAAAATTTAATGAGACCAGTTATTAATGATAGTAGCCATATTTGTAATATGGGTTGGAGAGTTAATGAAAGAATATTTGCAGTGTAAAGGAGGGCTCTGAAAACAATGTTTTAGTTCATATAAGCTATGACCGTGGCTATTTTGCCAGTACACAAGAGAAGTATTTATCTGAAAAAGTCTACGTTTATTAAAATAAATGAGTCGCAAAAGTAGGGTTCATTTTTTTCCCCCATAAGGTACATTGGCTCACAGTTTTGGAGGATTCAATCCATGATCAATGGACTTTTTGCCTTCAGGTTTCTGGGTGAGGCACTTGAGAGCAGTGATGGGAAATGAATGGAGAAAAACTGCTCACCTCAGAGTCAGGGAGCAAGAAGAGAGGAAGGGATCCTGTAATCTGAGTGGGACGTGTCCTCAGCAGCTAAAGACCTCCGTCTGGGCCTTAAAGAGTCCTCCACCCCCAATAGCACCCCCAGGGGCCCAAGCCTTCAATATGTTGATACCTTTGAGTAATACTGAAGTCCAAACTGTAGTACTGAGCATAAGACAAATTGTTGTTTAGTGTCATTTCCTTACTGTCCAGTAAGCTATTAGCACCATGACCAAGAATTTTTTTCAGTTGCTTCTGTGGCATCAGGACTTCATATTTTCCTGGTGAGGAAACTGATCCAAGTAAACTGTGATAGAGTTTCCCAAACTAAGGATTCAATAAAAAATAATTCAGATAAATTTTTTTCCACATTTTAGATTAGAAAATATACCTGACTCTGTTCTCCACTGATATATTGATTTTAATCCTAATAATCAAGTGAGGCTACTTCAGATGAATCATATGGATAAAATCATCTGATCTGGTTGTTAGGATTAAAATCAATAATATCACAATATTAGTCCTGATGATTCAACAATTTTGCAGGCAGTTGGCTGGTGTGGGAGTGGGCACATTGGCTTTGTCATGTTTTATTTTTTAAAAAAAGAGGAAGCTAATTAACTTGCTGTCTCTGCTGAGATATACTAGCACAGTAAGCCTGATTTTTATCCTGCCTCTTTGCAAAATATCTGTTAATTTTATAAAGCAGTTTAAAGAGAGCATTGGCTATTTGACAACTCAAATGCATAAAGGAATTCAATAAAAACAGTTTGCAAGGAACAATAAAGAATAAATTCTGAGAGTACTGAAAGTCAAAGTTGACCTCTTAAAGGAGTACATCAAATGAATGAACAATAAATTCTCCATCAGGCAAACTAAAGCATGTTTTATAAAGCAGAAATTGTCTCTCCTGAATACTCAACCAAGCACCTAATGGGCCTAGTTCTTCTACAATATAACTCTCACAGTCTGGATCTGATCTTTTCCCAACACATTCGCCGGCACTCATATTTCATTAGGTTATTCTAATCAATATTCCTGCCATGGCTGGCTGCAGGCGCCACTGAAAGGGAAGCATTTGGAGGACGAGCCAGTAATTGGATCCTCCCAAAGACAAAATGAAGTGTTTTATTGGCACTTAAGAATTCCGACTTAATTGGACACCTTTCTGCTTCTAGTCTCCTTCTCTTCCAGGCACACCAGTGGAACTTCTTGTTATAAGGCAAAATCCTTCCCAATGAAAATCTCTTTTTCATGGCTGACATTCAAACTAGCCGGTCTTCTTAGGGTCCCGAGCTAATCGGTGGTTAGAGGAGCTGGTGCCAGCAGCATCACCAAGTGAGGCACAACATGTGGGTGAGGAATAACTTCTGTCACCGTCAAGATCAAAGCTCTCTCCTCAAGAAACCAAGAAAAGCCTGGAAGAGAATGCCGATGCTGTAACAAGGTGTCTGGGAACTCTTCCTGCCTTCTGTCAACCTCACTGTGACTCCATCACAAGCAGAGTTATCAGCAAGGTCTACCGAGTCCCCCATGGCCTTCCAGCTATTTTGCCCTCAACTTATTTTTTGTTGTCATCGATGCAACAGCAAAACTGAAAATGGATTGACTGTGAACTGATTTATGGTCCTTATTGCACCAGAGGAGTAATTTTATGCATATCATTTCTTTCACAATTACCGCCGCACGATTTCAGAGGAGTTCACTGCCTATGGGAGGAGGCCATCAATAAATGACCCTCGCAGAATCATTCATTTCAATCAGATTTTTTTAAAAGACTCAGGGGAATACATCAAAGCCATTGAAAATTACTTTCTTTTCCAGCATGTTTCCCCTAATTGTTTTCACTTCTTTTTTTTCCCCATCCTTTTGGATTTTTTTAATTGTATTTTTACTTTTATTTTATTTTAAGCAGATTATATTTAAGGGAGTCAACAACAGATGCTGCACTTATGAAATGCCAATGATGTGCTGGAAACAGTGTTAGTCCCTGTAGCTACATCCTCCCTTGTATCCTCTCCAAGCCCACACTCAGTGGGTTTGCCTCACCGATGACATTGAGGAGTCTGTGTATTTGCCCAAGATCAAAGGGCCCATAAGTGACAGACAGGCTATCCTTTGAACTCACACCTGCCTACCTACAAAATCCATCCTTGTTTTATGTTTGTTTTTTTTTCATACAGCCCCCCAGCTTTTTGGAATAAATCTCAATCTGTTGTCTATTTCTCATCCGGGAAAAGGATTTTTTCAGAGTTCTTGATAAACTGAATTTGTTGACTGTGCCCTACAAGCCTCATAGAGCTTGGATTCTTTAAGCTATTTTTTCCTCAGTTTTAAATTAAACAGAACTTACATAGGAAGAAGGCCCTGGTGTCCAGCAGGATGGAGGGGCCACATGTCCAGAGCTTGTTCCACCCCAAAGACTGATGAGCCAGTGCTGTCTCAGGAAGAAGGTCACACGACCTTGTGTTGGGCAGTTTCTCCCAACCCTCAGTAATGGAACAATATCTACATCTTTGCTGCCATACATGAATGCTGCTGTTCTATTATTTAATGTTTTAATCGATTTTTAAAAAATGAAAAACATTTGTCTGTGTACCCTCCACAGGTACTCTCCTCATGTGTTAGGCTTAGGTATTCTACTTGAGCAGAATAATTAGTTGTGCTTTTCACTTTTACCTACTTGTGAATACATGAGTGGTTTCCTTTTACTCATTCATTCCTTCATTCATTCAAAGAGCACTTGTTCACTCATCATTGAGAATTTGTGCCTTTACATGATACACCTTGGTTCTTATTTTTCCCCATCCCCTTTCCCTCTCTTCAACCTCTCCACCCCTCCTATTTACAAAGGCTTTGTTTCCAGTTTTTTTCCTTTTCTCATATTGTTTCCTTTCCCTTATTTCCTCTCTCCTACCCCTTCCACTTCCCCCTCCCCCTTTGAACCTTTTCTTCCTATTTCACATTATCCATTATCCATTTGATCTTCATTTATACTTTTAGTTTGTTATAAATTTAATAAATAAAAACCCTCTCCTAACCTCAAAATATAAAAATAAAAATTGAAAAAGAGCCAAGTATTTAATCTGGTTTTTTTTAAAGCATTTATGGAGCACTATGTGTTAGATACTGTTCTCAAGACAGACAGCCATGTGGAGGATGGTTTGGGCCAGCGAAAGAAGGAAAACATAGAAACCAGTCCAAGGGTTTGTGGGTGAGTACAGTAACCCAGGGAGAGGTGAAAAGGATTGAGATCAGTAGTAATGAGAAGGAAACGATATGCTTGAGTCATTTCAGAAGTCAAATCAATAGACTTTGGTGCTGATTACAATTCGCAATGTAGGTCAGGGAAGGCAAAGATGGCTCAAAGACTATTCCAGTAGTTCAACAGCATTTAATAGTATTCTGTGGCTTCTTCACCCATCTTGAACACAGGTATAGACTCATAAGGGAGAAGCTTGGGGGATTAGAATATTGCTAAAACCAGATCTATTATTTAGCCACCTATATGGTTTTGGCCACAGACCAGATGGAACAGAGACTGGAAAGGTACAGGAGACAACAGAGCTGGGAGAGGGACAGAACTGTGAAGTGTTTGGTAGTAAGCAGCTCGGGTCTAGCTGTCTATCCAGGATGGAGCCTCCAAGCCTCTGGGTTACCATCCTGGCCCTCATCTCTCTCAGGTAAGCCCCAAAACTTTGCCAGGTGCCCAAGGTCTAAACCCTGCGTTTCTGCTCTCATCTTACCTACAATCTTCCTTCCTGAAATTCCAAGCCCTTAAATGTACTGAGCCCTTAAGTATATCCAGCCTCCCTCTGCAAGGCTTTCTCCTGCCTTCCCATCAGCCCAGCACATTTGCCTGTCCCTCCCTGCAGCAAACTCTGTCCCACCTTAGATGTGGCTTTCTCATGAAGTGTCCCCCCAACTTCCCTATCAGGACAGGCCTTCCCTTCATGCACAGTCATGATGTGTTGTACTTCTCTTTCATTGCGTTAAAAACAGTTGGATTCAAACCACCCTGGGGCAATTACTTGCTGTGTCTGTCATCCATATTGGGCTTCTGTTATGGCTTGTGTCTAGATATCTCCCCAGTGCCTCATTCCATCATAGGTGGGGCTTTCCAGAGGTGGCTGGATCTCAGTTGTGTGATGCTGGGATTAAGCGTACAATGTGGGAATCAGGGGTGTAAGATTACTAAATTAGTCCACTGATTGGTTTGACGTAGTTCAGAGTGTGGATAGTGGGAAGGGCCTCCCTGGGTGTGCATGCTACCCACCCCTAAGACTGAAAAGCTGGATAGAATATAATGAACAGAAAGAGGCTTGATGTTGCTGTTTGCTGCCTCTTTGCTACTTCATTGTTTTGCTGCCTTCTGCACACCATGAAGCCCTTTCTGTTCTGCGATGCCCCTTTGCCACGCCATCCTGCCCTGAAGCCAGCCAACTATGAACTGAAACTTGTACAAACTGTGAGCTACAATAAGCCTTTCCTCCTTTAACTGTGGGTGTTAGTATGATATCTCGGTAACAAGAAAAAGTAACTAAGACAGTTCCCTTAGCTCCACAAAGGCAAGAACCAGCCAGTCGGGGTAATCGTCTTTCCCAGAGCCTCATATAGAACCTGCTGTAACAAAGCTCAGAAAAGCAATAAACAAAAGCATTTTCTCAGCAGGAAAGGAGAGGAAACCACACTTATTCATCCACTATTGTTGATTAAGAGAAGGTTGAAGGCATTTAGATAAAAATAGAATCAATACCATGTACCAGGCACTGACTTAGACTTATCTTGATCTCTCTTAAGCTTAACTAGACCCCTGGAGAGTAGGTTTTTCTTAGTCCTCGTATAGAAGATAAGGAAGCCAAGGTTTAGAGAGGTAAAGAAAGTAACTGAGGGTCACTCAGCTAAATGGCCTTCTATTACATGGCACAGTGAGGACAAAATGTCCTACCCCATGTTGCTTTCCAAGCTGGGCTACTGACCTGTTCCTGGCAAATAATAGCACCTTCCTCTATCTGCCAGCAGATAACAAGCGGGTTGAGGAATGTTTGAAGCCCTTGCAGTGAAGAGGAACAGCTGGTGGTATGGTAGAACTTGAGTCCTCTGCAATCACCAGTCAAGGGTAGGACAGTATAGTAACTAATGCCCATTAAATATAGACCCCTGGCCCAACAAAAAGATCAGTTTATACTTTAAGAACTCTGCTAAATAAGGAATATCTGTATACTTTATTAGAAAGTTTTCATTCAAATCAGCTGTCTTTTTAACAATGCTTTAGATATTTGGCAGGCTCCTCTCTGATGAACACCTTCTTCTCCTCCAGATCAGTAAGGAATTGCAGTACCTCTACCAGACCAAATGTTTAGTTGTCTTCCCAAGCCAAAGGAGACAGAAAGATCCAGCAACATAGAACCCTAGTCCATTGATAGCCAATCTGATTAGGATGCTTTTCTTGTAAAACTGATGGATATCGATCGATTTACAACCAATTAGAGGCCTCTTGCTGAGGAAAATCAGCCTTTTTCTAACAGAAAGGGACTCTGTGAAAGAGTGGAAAGAAAAGCTGAAAGGTTAGCAATTATAAAAACCTGTCCATTGGCCCCATTTCTTCTCTGACCTTTCTCCTGCTTGCAGCTGTGGCTTTACCTAGCAGGCCGTAGCCTAAACTTGATTTTGGTGGATGCCTTGTCACATGAAACAAATGTTGCTCTGAGTAATTTGGATGTGCAATAAACTTTATATGGTTATTATTTTCTTCAAATTGTGAGAACCCAGCATTAAGGAAAGCTATATGGCCAGGCTTGATGACGCGTGCCTGTAATCCCAGCACTCGGGAGGCTGAGGCAGGAGGATTGCTGTGAGGTCGAGACCATCCTGGGCTACACAGTGAGTTCCAGGTCAGTCTCAATTCAACTGCATAAGTGAGACCCTGTCTCAAAAAACCAAAAAGAAAAAAAGAAAAGTTATATGATGACTTATTAAAATGCCTGATATTACAAAGAGGCTAGTACGTCCAGTGACCAGTAGTTGTATGGGGCTTTGTTACCATCCATCCTACTCCCCGACCTGCACAGACTGGGGAAGGGATGCCCTCTCAGAGCTTCAAAATCATGAGTCATAAAAGGGGAAAATAAATAACTTTATCTGGTGTCTTTTAAGAGTATCCAATGTGGAGGGGGGGAGCTTTGCCAATGGCCCTTTTCTTGAACAACTGGTTATTTTTATAAAGGAGTGGCTTTGCTAATTCTGCTTCCAGATATTCACGGAGGATATCTAACTGAATTAATGAAAAACTTTTTTTTTTTAATGTCAAAAAAAAGAAAAAAAAAAGTCGACACAGATTTTGCTGGTCTCAAAGTCTGGTTCCCCAAGTGGAGGGTCTGGTTACTGCTGCGAATAAGCCTTTGAAACAATATTAAAGCCCACATACATGAGATTAAGTAGTTTTGTGACAGAAATCGAATTTATCAAATTCTGGGGTTTCCAGGAGGAGCATATAATATGCACGCACTTCAAACAGTATGTGAGTGAGATATTTTTAAGTGAAAGAGGAGATTATATGTTCTGGCAAAGGAAGTGGCTGTGATGACCGCAGAGACCCCAAGGGCAATGGTGCATCTGAAGTGTCCGGACCACTCTACGGAGTGCGAGACTGGACAAATAAGACTGACGTCACCACCGACACGAGGCAACTGGAAATGCGATCACAAGTGCGCCTAAGTGCCATAGGGAGACAATAAACTTCCCTAATTGTCTAAAGGTTCAGTTTCATCCTCATCGTGTTTTAGGAATCTTTTCATTGGCACAGTGGATGGTTATGCTTTTTTTAAAAAAAATCAGTAATATGTATTTTTAACTGTTATATTCCCACTGGATAAGAGGCCACCTAGCATATCATACAGTAATCGCTCCATACATATTTAATTAAATTATGAAATAATTAGACATCATTAGTACATAAGAAGCGGAGATGCCAGATGTCTCCAACCAAATCCATAGCCATTAGTCCCGCGACACCCTTGTTAACAGGTCCACTCTGAGATTCCTGAAATTAATAAAACACATAGAACACTTGAGTAGAAGAAATATGAGATTCATCTAACCCAGAGTCTTTGTTTTACTGTGAAGAAATCACAATTAGAGAGATGAAATGCCCTCCTTCAGGACAGCTGGGATTAGAACCTTGATGTTTCTGCTGGAAGGCAATAGTGAGTCGCTTTCCTCAAGTAGTTTATCCCAGTCTCCTATTTACAATCCACACTGGAAGTGAGCTGGGTCCTTGTCTGAGCATGCTCTGTTCAGCGAGGAGAGACAGATTCCTTGGGCCCAAAGAGCTGATGGACAGAGAGAGAAATATAGACACAAATGCCAATAAGATGGCCTCTCTGAGTTTTCACTGAAGCCTATGGAAATGTATTCTGTACCTTTTTAATTTTGACACACTTTAGTCCATATAGATCTTGGCTCACCTGACAGTTCAAGGCTCTGCAAGGTAGAATTATCAGAGGAACAAAAGGAAAACACTCCAGAGATACAAAACCCCCATGTGGCAGACCACACATGTACACTCAATAATAAAAGTCCTCTTTCCTTGCATCATATATTCTTTTGTGTGTGTTTATTGTTTTAAATTGACAGGTATACTTGCATGTATTTACTGTGTATAATGTACCACTTTGAAGTACACATACTTTGTAGAATGACAATCTAGCTAATTAATTTGCACATCATTTCACATAGTAATCATTTTTGTGATGAGAATATCTTGTATTTATTCTTAGCATTTTTCAAGTATAGTGACCACTTTGTGTAATAGATTTCTTGAACTTATTCTTTCTTAATTATATTTTGTGTCCTTTGATCAAAATCTATCCGGCCACACCACCCCTTCCTTTTCATCACTTCCATGAAAGCAATTTCTTTATATTTTTGTGTCTGAGTAAAAAAGTAGAAATAGCAAATAAACATATGAAAAAAAAAGTTCAAAATCAATGGTCATTCAAGAGATGCAGATGAAAACAATACTGAGATTCCACCTCACTCCAGAAAGAATGGCTGCTATCAAGAAATCAACTAATAACAAATGCTAGTGGGGTTGTGGGTGGAAAGGAACCCTTCTCCATTGTTTTGTTTGATTTTTGGTGTTTTTTGTTTTTTTGTTTTGTTTTTTGTTTTGTTTTGGTACCAGGGATTGAACTCGGGTCCTTGCGCTTGCAAGGCAGGCCACCGAACCGCTGAGCTAAATCCCCAGCCCTCTTCTCCATTGTTGGTGGGAGTGCAAACTGGTCCAATCACTGTGGAAATCGATATGTAGATACCTCAAAAACCTAGGATAGAGGCCCTATTTGACCCAGTTATTCCCCTGCTTGGTATCTTCCCAAAAGAATTAAAAGAATCATACCACAGTGATATGTGCACCCATGTTTATAGTGGCCCCAGTTTATAATAGCTAAAACTTGGAAAAAGCCCAATTGCCCATCAACTGGAGACTGGATAAAGATGTGGGTTTTCTATAAAATGGAATACTGCTCAGCCATAAAGAATGAGGAATTAGCTGGGCATGGTGGCACATTCCTGTAATCCCAGCACTTGGGAGGCAGAAGCAGGAGGATCGCTGTGAGTTTGAGATCAGCCTGGGCTACATAGTGAGTTCCAGGTCAGTCTTGACTAAATAGTGAGACCCTGTCTCAAAAAAAAAAAAGAAAAAGAAATTAGAATCATTCATAGGAAAATGGATGCATATTAAGGCCATGCTCAAGTGAAATAAATAAATCATACATGTGTAAATACCAAATAATTTCTCTGGTGTGAAAAACTAAAAGTGTAAATAAGATCCAAATGACATAATTGACAATGTGACATAGGAAGAAAAGGGCTAAAGGTGTAGGGGAACTGGGAAGATTAGGGGAAAGGAAATAAAGGAAAAGAAAAAGCATGAGAAAATGAAAAAATGGAAAAAAATTTTTTGTAAATAGAAAAGGGAGGAGGGAGTGAAGGGAGGGCAGGGGTGTGGAGAAAAAATGAGAACCAAGACCTCTCATGTGAAGGTACAAGATCCCAATGATGAATGCAACTGTACTGTATACCTAAAAAGCACCAAGAAACTCAATGAGAAAAAAAAGATATTTATTTTTTTTATAAGATGGAAAACTACTCAGCCATAAAGAATGAGGCACTAGAATCATTTGTAGCTAAAAGGATGCACATTGAGGCCATACTCTTAAGTGAAATAAATAGGACACACATATAAATACTGAATAGTTTCTCTGGTGTGAGAAACTGAAAGTGTAAATAAGGAGCAAAGTGTATAACAGATAATGTGAAACAGGAAGAAAGGTTTAAAGGTGAACTGGAAATGGGAGGAGTAGGGGAAAGGAAAGAAGGGAAAGGAAAAATTATGAGAAAAGGAAAAAGTGGAAACAAAGTCTTTGTAAATAAGGAGGTGTGGAGAGGTTGAAGGGAGGGCAGGGGAATGGGGAAAAATAAGAACCAAGATACATCATGTCAAGGTACAAATTCCCAATGATGAATGTCATCATATGCATGCCTAAAATGTACCAATAAACTTAATGAATAAAAATAAATAAATAAATATTTTGTGTCTGTGTGAAATCGTGCAGTATCTATTTTTCTATATCTCTTTTTTTCACCACTTTAAAAAATGCTGTCCAAATTCATACATGTTGCTATAAATGAGAAATTTCTTTCTTTTGATGACTGAGTAATGTTAATATAATTTTATTTATCCATTCCTCTGTTAATAAACCCTTAGGTTGATTCCCTATTTTGGCTGTTGTGAATAGTTCTGCAATAAATATGAGAGGGCAGAAATCTCTCTCACACATTGATTTTATCTCCTTTGGGTCAGGGAATGCAAATTAAAGCCACAATAAGATATCACATCATACCTGTTGGAGTGGCTGTCATAAAAAGACAGACAATGAGTACCGGCAACGATGTACGCTGTTAGTGAGAGTGTAGATTGGTAAAATCATCATGGAAAGCCATTTGGAGTCTCCTCCAAAACAATGAAAAATAAAGCTACCACACAATGTGTTCTCTAAAAAGAAAAAAAAATCACTGCATGTCCCCAACAAAGATCGTGAACAGAAATCATCATGTCACAGTAGCAATCAAGAGGAAACACCCAGGTTGTTGAATTTTTCAAACCCATTTTCTTGCTGCTAACTTATTATTAAATATATAGAAATGCCCCAGTCGTGCCTCTTCCGCTTTAATCTGTCATCTTCCTTACTCATACTAACATCCTTAGTGTTTCTTAAACGGTCTTAGATTAGTTGACCCTGTTAAATATGCAAACAGACCTTGGGGTAAAGTCACCCATCTTAAAAGTAATACTTCATGCATAAGTCTCAGGCTATGTAGATACAACACACACACACACACACACACACACACACACACACACACACACACCCATTCACACACACCTTTACCAGCCTTTAAAGAAGGATATCATGATCACAATGCTTCACTTGCTAAGTACAAGGCATTCCAAACAATTTACTTATATCAATTTACATAGCTCTCCTAACAACCTATCATCACTCCCTTGGAACAGATGAAAACATGGAAAGTCAGAGTGGTTAAGTAAGTTTCTCAAGGTCAAACTCAACTGTTAAATGACAGAGCTGGGGTTGAAATGCAGGCAGGCAGGCTCCAGAGTTTTTACTGCTAAATATTATGCTATAATTCTACAGTTCCTTTGGTAATTTGATATTTGTATCGGTTTTATATATTTCTTACCCTTTCACCTTTTTTACCTTAGAAAAGAATTTTCTCAATACTCTCATTTTGCATTACAGGCTATTATCTTGTTACGGAAGTTATTTTTATTATTAAACTAAATAATCTCTGTGCTGTAGAAAACACCAACAGAGAGGGGCTCATAATACAGCCAAATGTAGAATTTCTATAGACCCATATGTAGTTTATAAGTGTAGGGATGATTTGAGCTCTAAAGGCTCATTTTTAAATATCAAGAATGAAGTAAATAATAAAACATGACCTGACATGAATTACAGTATCTGAATTCATTTTCCAACTAGTATGTTTGTGGGCCCAAGGTTGAAAGCAATTAGGTGTGAATTATTACACCATCTTCCATACCCTGGACGGTTTTATGATGATTATAAAATTTTATTATTAATGGTTCACTGTTTTTGGAGGAGTTGTTAATTTAAACATATATATTTATATTGTTCATTAATGAATACAACAAAATTAGTTGGGTGAAATCTTTCAAGGCACCAGAAACCACCGGGGAGTGAGAAGGAGCTTACAGATAGCAGGGACAGCTAAAGCCCAGCCGTGAGGAGCAAGCTTGAGCTCCTGCCCATCAGGGCTGTGTGGGCCACCAGAGTGGCAAGGTGACACCTAGGCCATCTTGTTCAATTTCCTTGTCTTAAAGATCAGGAAAGATAAGGGACTTTCCTGGGATCACACCATTAAGAGCCTCTCTATCAAAGACTTTTGGCTCCTGGCTCCCAGCTCTCGTTTTCAATAATTGAGGGAGATGATTTGTCCAAGCCTCTGGAAAGGCATAGATTAAATTAGTAGAATCAGGAAGGCAAGAAAATTTACAGAAATAAAAACAAGAGATTTGGTTTAATTTGAGATATCCTGGAGGTGAAAATAATGCGTGGATGTGGGGACAGATAGGTATTGAAAGGGAAAAGGGAGACCTTAGAGACACACTCAAGCTCACACTGACCAAGTGGGCAGAGCCTGCCACTGCTGCAACACTGAGATCACCTACATGCCCATGGGGCACTGAACACTTTCCTGAAGATGCACTGTCCATGGGTTGAAGCACTGCTGGGCCAAGCAGCTTCCCCAGAGTCCGCCAGACGGTGGCTGGCATGGGCCCAAGAAGTGACCACATGGTTTCCACCATAGGTCTCTTGCAGTTCATTGTAGCACCCTTCCATTCCTTATTCCACAACACTCTGTTTCTTCTGCTCACTGAAGGGTAGAGATATTTTCTTGGACAAATTCAGTCATGAAGCAGCGATTGAAAACTGATTGAATTTTTTTTCCAAGCGTTAGGCAAGAGAACAGAAACACAGCCTTGGGTAACTAAGTTTGTTATTAAATAAACTGGCGATGGAAGCAGCCAGGCAGAACTGCTGGTACAGAGAAGAGAAGTCTATCTTTCTACACAGGAAAGCGGAGTCTCGTTCCTGTTGGGATTCTCCTGGGGGTCTTGGGAAAGTGGCCAAAAAAAATCTGACTTTGAGATCAGAGGTATATGTGTGTCTATTTTTTCTTCTCTTAGCACTCTAAATGCTTTCCAGGCAAAGTGATGCCAAAAGCCATTGCTAACTGCACAGTGATTGACAATAGCCTCTCACGTCAGTCTTACCTATTTCTGATTGAGTTGTTGCCTGTTCCTCCTGGCTTTCCTTTCCAGTCTCTTGGTCAGAGACAGAAATAGTTCTTCAAAGGAAGAATATCATTGCTAGAAATGAACTTGAATGTACTTCAAGTTCAGCCCTGCACCTTGTTACTTCGGGACATAAATTCACTCACTTGGACCAAGGTATCATCTAAATCTCTTCTTCCAAGATGGTAAACCTCTGGCCCATCCTAGCCTAAATTGATGTCATTTTCATACTGCCAGACAGTTTTCTACTCCAAATTCTACCACACAAATCACAAGAAAACTAAGTAAATTGGTCTATTAGGCAATGCACTACCTCATATAATTCTATGGAAGAGACAATGTTTTGTGATATTTCTCTCTCTTCTCCCTAAGGACCCATCTTTGTTCTGACTTATGCCTATCGTATAGGGAAAGGCTATGTACTGAATTCCAATTGAGTTTCAAAATCTGAAATCCTAGTATTATGTCTAATGTGTAATGTAAATGTGTATCATATCACTGTTGGTAACAGTGCTTCTTTAAGGGCAAACACGCCTCTCCCTTTTTTGGGAAATGGACATAATTTTTTGGCTAAAGGAGACAAGAAGCTCATCACAACTGATCATATTTTGATGCTGAACATGTTTTGGTGCCATATTCATAAAATTAATCTTTGCCCATCACAGTAACCTGGCTAGACAGCTAATATGATCTAGGTGTACTGCTACTTTTAGGCCAGCTCAGGAACTACAATGTGAACAAGGATAGGCCTTTAACTTAAACTAAGCTGCTCAAAATTCAGATTTGAGAATGAAGTCTGTGTACCTCTCATGATTTACCATAATAAACATACATCTCTATGATCACTGAAGTTCTAGAGACTAGGACTCCATGAATCATCAAAAATGCCTAATGAGAACAGGGTTTCTTGATTTTTTTTTCCAAATCTTTATCTTCTTTTTCACAATGTGTACTTTCAAAGGGAAAGAGAACACTGTATCCCTTTATGACTTTGCTGACACCATCCTTTGGCTGAGATGCTACTTTTGATTTTCTTTCTCCTGGGAACAGAGGAAGATGTGTGGCCTGTCCTAGCTGAATCTCAGCTTGCCCTTCCATTCAGTAAGAGTGAGTCAGTCAGCAACCACAGGGACAAGAAAATATCACAGACTAGGGGGTCTTAAACTGCAGAAACATTCTATCAGAACTCTAGAGGCTTGGAAGCCCATAATCAAGGGTTCAGCAGAGTTGGTTTCCTTTGAGGTCCTTCTCCTTGCCTTGTAAATAGCCTTCCACTCCCTGTATCTTCAACACTGTCTTCCCCCTATGTGTGTCTGTGTTCTAATCCCTTCTTCCCATTTTCCTCCTCCTTCTGTTCTTCTCCCTCTTCTTCCTCCTCCTCCTTCTGCTTCTCCTCTTCCTGCTCCACCTCTTCCTTCTTGTCCTCCTCCTCCTCTTCTCCTTTCTTCTTTCTCTCTCTCTCTCTCTCTGTCAGTTACTTTTCTCTCATTGCTGAGATGATGCAATATGCAAAGTTAAAGGAGGAAAGAGTTTATTTGCTTTACAGTTCATAGAAGTTTCAGTCCATAGGACTTGCACCCTTAATCCTAGTGCCCTCAGGCCTAGCCTCATCATAAATCAATCTCGCTCTAGATTCAGCCACCTCTGAAAAAGCATGAGGCTTTGGGGGGACATCTAAACACAAGCCATAACTCTCTCTATAGCACGCTTTTTCTTTGCATTACTGGAGATGGAACCCAGGATCTCATATATGCTAGGTAAACACTGTACCACTGAGATCCACCCCCAGCCTAATCTCTCTCTCTCTCTCTCTCTCTCTC
>NW_022900949.1:35355107-35395603 GCF_012274545.1 Fukomys damarensis
CTCCTCTCTCTCTCTCTCTCTCTCTCTCTCTCTCTCTCTCTCTCTCTCTCTCTCTCTTTGGTATTGGGGATCGAACTCAGGACCTTGAGTTTGCAAGGCAGGCTCAGTGCCACTGAGCAAAATCCCTGGCCAGCCTAATCTCTTCTTATAAAAACATCAATTATATTGGATTAGAACTTCCTCTAATTATCTCATTATGACTGATAATTCCAGTATCTGAACCATCTGTTTGTCTGGACTGTCTATTTTTTCTATTGATTCTTGCTTATATTTACTTATCCCTTTGGTTACTTAATTATCCTTGATTGCGAGCCAGTCATTGGATTTTTTTAAATTGCTAACACAAATACCTTGAGGTCTATGATAATGCTAACTTCTTCCAAAAGGATTGCCATTCTTTCAAGACACAAGTGAGCATTAACAAACTAGACTCAGACAAATCCAATTTCAGGTACTGAGATTTCTTCCTGAGCCAACGGGATAACTGGCTCTGAGTCACGGTCCATGTGAATGTTGGCTTCCTTCTGGTTCCCCCACTACTGTCAGGTCTCATTCCAAAGGATGGGGTTTTCCTGGGCCCCTGCCCTTCTTATCCATATATTTCATCTGTTGTGCTCCAAATTTCAAGGTTGCCAAAAGGCTGTCTGTCTCTTAGCCATTTTTATTAGACTAGAAATCACCTGCAGGGGAAAGCTACCCCCAAATCAAAGCTCTCTGGTTTAGATACTAGTCTCCTCCTGGATTTCAGATCGGTCATTCTTCACTACCATGGCAGTGGTTGAACGATGTCAGCGAAATCTTCATCCACTTTTTCTGGATGTCCTCAATGGGAGAGTTGGTCACATGACCTAGAGACCATAACGCTTCGGGATATTTAAATTTTTCTGTATTTCCCATTTTCCAACAATGAACGTGAATCACTTATATAATCAGGCCATAAAAAGTATTGTGAACTCATCTGTTGTCTTTAAGTAGTGTGTGTGCCTTCATATGATAGTAATCTAAAAACATTTGCTTGTTCATTTTTAGGTTAGAAACAATGTTTCCTATACTGAGTAACACAATCAAGGGAAAAGTATGGGATGTTGGATCTTGTTATAAGAAACTTACATCCATTGGTCTTCTCTATATTTTCCTACTCCTCCAAAGTATGAAATGTTGAAAGTTACTGGGAATTAAAGAACCATTCAATGTCTACTCTAATCTATTCTTTATACCTCTGTCAGAGTAAATGTGCTAAAATAAAAATCACAATGGACTATTGCCTTGCTTGAAATTCTACACAGGCTTCCTTTTGCATCGATGTCAATGAAAAATACAAATCCTTGAACAGAGCATATGTGTTCCTTCTTCTCTGTGTGAGGCATACAGAAGTACTGAGCAGGGCAACTCGCTCTTTCCTTGTTTGCCTCTGGCCCATTCTATGCTCCCACTGCCAAGGATTCAGGCAACAGAAGGAGCAGCCAATAGGGCTTGCTGAGAATAGATGAATCTAAGTCTCTTACCTGCAGATTTTCGTGGAGATGCATCCACTCTCGTCTAGTTAAGCCACTGCATTTGGAATCTTAGCCTAAACTCTAATTTAGATTAATTTCCCCTACAACCTTCTTCCCTGAGTTTCCCATGAGATGTTCTTTCCTCCAGGAACCTTTCCCTGTCTCCTAATACAGGGTCAGGCACCCCTCTTCACTACCTCCACCCCTAGACTTAGCACTGTACTGAAATCACTTGCTTGTCTGTTTTTCTGCAACGTGAACCTGAAGCCTCTGAGGTCAGAGATGGTGCTTTATTCACGTCTGTACCCCAGCACCAACCACTGGGTCTGGCACATAGTAAGACACTCAATAAATGTTCTGAATTAATGCTAGATAAGAATACTTTACACCAAGACCTGGCATGTAAAGGTACAAGATCCCAGCAATGAATGTAACTGTATTGTATACCTAGAATGTACCAATAAACTCAATAAAAAGAAAAAAAAGAGAAGAAAACTTTACACCATCTAACTCCACATTCTAAAAAGTCTGTGAGAACTACTTGTAAGATGAGCACCCTTGAAAATTCCCATTTTTATTCATAAACAAAAATGGGTAGAGTTTGGGCAATAACTATAATCTGCTGGCTCACCGGTTAAAAACTGGATGTATGTATAATAAACTACACAGTTGTGTACACAGTATGATTTCATTTCCCTTTTCTCCCTCCATCACATCCCCAAAGATCTCAGCCTGTGAAGCCGACTGAGACTTTCCAACATTATATTCATTTCTTGGTGCTAGGACAGGGTTGCAACGAAAAGACAATCAAAATTCAAGTGTTCAGAAGTACTACAGCTATATCTGTGGTGTCTCAGAAGGCCTGTGGGTTAAGGCATGCTGGACTGTGGTGCTACTGGGAGGTGCTGTCATCGTCAGAGGTAAGGACTAATACAAAGAAGTTAGGTGACTGGGGCACGGCCTTGAAGGAAATATTGGGATGTTGGCCTCCCCGCCACACCACTTAGCTTCCAAGCCATTATGAGGTGAGCGACCATACTACCATGCACTCCTGCCATGATGTACTGTGTTGCCACAGACCCAGAGAGCAAGCCCAAACAGCGTGGACTGAAATCTCTAAAACTGCAAGCCAAAATAAGCCTTTCGCCCTTTGAACTGTTTGTCTTAGGTATCTGTCCCAGTGATTGAAAGCCCCAAACTTGATCGATGCAGCACGTGGCATCCCCATCGTGATTAAACTGTCAGAACATAAAATGGACAATACAGGAGAAAATGAGACAGAGAACTGGACAAAGTTGATAAGAAAAAGATTGGGGGGAAAATGACATCTTAAGAGGAATGATCTGCCCCAAAGTTTTGAACAGGGCACAGAACGTCAGGTGACACTCATGCCTGGAAGACAGTGGGGTGCAAAGAACAATTTGCTACACGGAATTCTCTGCCCCCGTGGGTCACGTGATGCATGTAGGTCTCTGCTGTTGTGTCCCCTGATTAGTGTTGTCCAAGAGGCAATAGTTGGATATGCGGCTAGCATCCCACTGCTTCTTGTGAGAGACGTTTGTCTTAAAAAAGAATCTTCACCTTTATGCTGACAAAAAAATGTACCACAGTTGCCTCCTGTGAGCAAAAGGAGAGATCCCTCAAGTTCTCAGAGGAAAAGAGCAAACTAAGTGCATGTCGATATACCCAGGGAAAGCTCAGGGGCCTTCGGCAGATTCCACCTCCCTGTGATGACACTTTCAACAAGGTCAGAAGCTCATGCCGAAGTTAATGCATTTTTATGACCAGAATTGAAACAAGAGCGGCAAGTGTCCCTCATTCTTTTATACTGGGTCATGACTGTAATCCCACGGCCCTGCTCACACATCCACCTCCTGACCGGAAGGGCAGGTAGATGATACAAGAGTTCATTCTTGTTCCATCTCCAATTTGTTCACTGCAGAGTGAAGACGGTTGTCTCCGGTAAGCTACGCACCTTTCATTTTGCATTTGACTCCTAGAGCGTGCAATAAAGTGAGTGAGGCTGACCTCCCTGTACCTCAATCTCACTGTCAAGTTATTTTCAGCACCTTGGGTCCAGTGGTGTGTACGCACACATACAAACACACATGCACACGTGTGCGTGCACATTCAGAATAGTCACAAGTGCATTTTGCCAACTCTCCTGAAAGTTAAAACAAGCTATCTCCAAAGCTTGGTGTGCAGGTATGCCAATTTGACAAGTTATTCCGAACAATTAAATGGAGAAACATTTACCTAAAGAAATTTATTATAGATGCTCGACATAATGCTACACGTGATTTTTCTGAAAACAAGGGGCTATGGAAGTCTGCAGAGCTGGCTAACTGCCCTTTATTTCGTGTAAATTGACACAGATGTATCCTATTTATTGGGGTAGTAGGATACAGGGCTGGCTTTCTTTCACTGTCTCGAGATGTATATCCTCGACATACCCAAACAGTTCACATTAGTATAGCAAGGGCTTTATTTAAACAAATGGTATCTATTCTATTACTAACCATACACTTTCTAAAGATTATGACATCATTTTCAGTAAGATCTTGCTAAGAATGACTTTAAAGTATAGTTTGAGTTATTTATCTGAGATGTCACTGATCTGAACAGTTTTTTATTTATTTATTTTATTTTTTGCGGGGGGGTTGAGACAGGGTCTCACTATGTACTTGAGACTGACCTGGAACTCACTACGTAGCCCAGGCTGGTCTCGAACTCACAGCGATCCTCCTGCCTCAGCTTTCCAAGTGCAGGGATTACAGGCATGCGCCACTACGCCTGGCTCAACAGTTTTTTAAAAGGTACAGAAGCAACTATTTTCATTATACAAAGATGCTTGGCACATAATTATGAATGGACAAATAGATGAATGAATGAATGAATGAATGAATGAATGAATATGCAATTTTAATCTGTATTGTTTGTTAACACACTGGTGCTTGAGTGTAAATGTAACTCTGAGAAGCACAACCAATTTCTACAAGTATGTTTTCGTGTTCTGCGTCAATGAGTCTCATACAGAGTGCTAGAGAAATTGCTAGAAGCTTTTCCTCAGAGGTTCAGATACATTTTGTTAGAAATAGCTTGGACACCTGGGCTGTAGTGCAAGGATCTCCTATCTCATGGCTCATGTACTTTTGGGGACCAAACCCTAGGGAGTGACTATGTACTACTAGACCCAAGGACCTGACTTTCTGTGGCTCAGACCTAAGAGTCTTCTTAAGAAACATAAGACAGAAATAGATGTTGTCACACAATGAGCACAAGGTCAGTGTGCACGCAAGATTGTTGAAAACAAAACGACCACTCACCAAGCTCTCAGGCCTCCTTCCTCGTTTGTGAGACAAGGATTACAGAGCCTCTCTTCAGCATATGCCCCTATTCTCGGCTCTCACAGCTCACTGTCTTGCAGATCCAAGCAGAGTTCCCTAGTGAGCCAAGTCTGCTTGGCATCAGATGGGAATTACAGCCAAGTGAATTTTCCATATTGTAACCCTATTATCTCTCTCTCCCTCCATCTATCTCTCCTGGGCTGTGAGTGGCTGGGCCTTATGGAAAGTTATTATTTGGATGCAAAACAATTATCCTAAAACAGTTAGCCAGAGTGATCTGGACACACAGATTTATCTTCCCTCTCCTTCAGTGAAGAACATCTATCTTCCATGACCTCTTGATTACTGAAGCTTTCAGAATATATTCTTTGGTCTGTGACACTGTGCACAGTGCTGGGCTGAGCATTAAATATCACCCTCTATGATTAATTGGAAGTTAATTAAATCTATCACTGAAACAATGGGAAGGCAATGAGCTATGTAATCATTGCAATAGTAAATGAAATGATGTACAGGTCTCTCCATCTCGCTTATTGACAATGATGGAGGGGTGGCAGGCCTCAGATGCCTCACCAGGCTTGCTGCTGACCCGGCAGGCTGACTCGCAGTTTCCACAGGGCCCAGGGACAAGGTGATGAGAAGCCTGCTCTGACCACTGCTGCTGAGTGCGGGAGCCTCCGGTGTGTCCTTCTCAAGGATTTTCTGCCTTGGATCATCAGCTAGATAAGGCATGAGTGTGGCCGAATCAACTGCTCCAATGCATTGCTTCATGTTTTTGCCTTTGTTTAAAACTTCAGTGTTTTCATGTTTTCCCTCGTAGCAGAGGCTCCTCTTTTCATAAACCCACAGTCCTATCAGATTGGGACTATGTCTTCATGACCTCTTTTAATCTTGGTTATCCCCACAAAGAGCCTGACTCCAGATACAGGGACACACGCTTCAACATATAAATTTGGAGCAAGAATTCAAAACTTGATTTACAAAAAAAATTATCACTCAGTAAGAATTATAAATTAAGATACCCTCTTTAAACCCTGGTCAACCAATCTTCTTCCTAGATGTCATTAAGTAGAAAAACACTTTCAGTCATCAGAATTAACTTGCGAGACACCCCTCCCTCTTTTTGCTTTCTGTATTGCGAGTTCAAATGACAGCCTCTGCTTTTGAGAGTCTTGGTCCTGCCAGGAAGCCTGTCTTATGTTTTCAGACAGTCACTGAACATAAAGTATCCTGGATATCAGGAGAGAGAAGGGAGTTATCGACGTGCCGTGGGTCCTTGTAGTCTCAGGGGACCCTCAAAAAGATGAAAGCAGTATTTTGCGATCAATTATAAACAAATTAATTACATAAAACTTGCTTATCTCAGTATTGAAGTTTAATATTGCTTAGTAGCAAGCCAGTCTGGAAAACTTCTTATCACTGGTAGACGAAGAGATATCTATCCCCCAAGGCATTGGTCTTCTCTTCTTCTCCCTCCTGACACATAATCAGGCCCATCTGCCGAATAGCACCCACCTCAGTATCGGGGGCTTTCAAAAGAGCACACTGGGTCTGATTCCAAAATGTTCTGCTCCAGTTCCTCTCTAGAGATCGGCCAGTTCCTCCTGAGTTGATGGCTATGAAGCACCGGAACACCGAATCAGAGTCTGTCCATATAGAAGTTCGGGAGAAGTGACAGCTCAGCATACCTGCCCAGGGCCTTTGCACGTCTTCCCTTTGCACACAACACTCTCTTCCTAAGTGCCTGCCTGCGGGTGTTCCCACCTCCTTCAGGTCTTGGATCAAACACCTTTGATCAAATTAGGCTGTCTCTGACCCTACCAAATGGGGCCTCCTCTCATTCCATCACTGTGCAACATCTTATTCTACTTTTCTTCTAAAATATTAATCATGGGCTGGGGATTTAGCTCAGTGGTTCCACTACCTGCTTCTCAAGCGCAAGGACCCGAGCTCAATCCCCACCAAAATAAATAAATAAATAAATAAATATCAATCATTACTTAATGTCCTACGTTGCTTACTTATTTCTCACCTTCCACCTCTGGTATGTCGATTTCATGAAGTCTGGGGACTGAATATAGTGCCTATGGTTGTGTCACTGAGTTTAGCACACTGGATAGTACATTTTGGGTGCTTTGATGAGTGAGTGAGCAGATTTAAGAAACAATGGCAAGAAAAAGAATGGGCCCTTATCACAGGGTCAAATAAGCAATGGAAGCAGAGGACTTGATAGAAAAATCTGAGTATACATCAGACAGCCAAGCTTACCTCCCTGGGCCGCAACAACTTCTCCATAGCAGATGAGGTTTGAAAGATCCCTTTCCTCCCAGCTCTGTGATTGTCTATGATCCGTGGCCTGAATGCTTTCAGCTTAAAGATGATGATGTAAAATGCTGTCAATTTCATGAGACGTCATCCTCAGTTGCTAGAAGAGTCCAGGCAGGCTTAGTTGTAACAGATGTATCCTTTCTTTTGAGTTACAGATTTCTCAAAGTTGAAGGACCTGCTGGAAACTATTCCAACTCCCTCACCACAGTGGTGGCTAAAATTTGATGCTGTTATCTTTATTCTGGGTCTGATCCTGTGATTTCTCCAAATGGTCATGATTTTGGCCTTTTGTAAGAACAAAACAAATATCCCACCATAAATTATGGAAATAAATAAGTTGAATCTAAAATCCATTTGTAGAAAAAAATGAACAGGATTAAAGAGAGAAAAGAAAATCAAACAAAGAACTCCCTTGGAAATATTTTACATGGTGAAAGGATAAATTAGGAGCTGCCAATTTTAGCTCAAAAAATGCTTTGGGCTAATGTAAGAGTATAATTATGTTGCTGACGTCATTTCTGGCCATAACTACTTGGAGTATTATAGCCAAGAGTATGTTATTAAAATGATTGGAGAGATTTTGTTTACTTATTTAAGCCTATTGACTTAAAGACTCTGGGCAAATGTACAAAATGCTTATTTGAATTTCAAATTGAATCCATCAGCTAAAGTTACATATTTTTAAGTCAAATTTGGAATCCCAAGCCATTAATTCATAAACAATCTTCTGCAGAGTATATGAATTAGCCTATCACAAAGATAATATAACATTATTGAACAACATATAATAATAATTTCCTTTTATTTTCCCATAATGTCTGAGTTACAGGTTTCCTGGCTCTTTCATAATGCCTGATGGAGCCACAGGGCAAATACGTGTGAATTGCAGCTGCAATATGAAAAGTGACTCCGGGAAAGGCGTGTGGGGGCTTTCAAGCTGATTCCCTGTCAATAGCCTCTACATCAAGCTGCCTCGGTGTCTAGGTCAAGCAATGCCTTTCACAGATGCCTGCACTGTCAAGTCCACACAAGATCCGGACGCTGAGATGTGTGTACTGTGTCTCTTACATCAGCCCCAATGATAATAATCTTCTGGGGATAAGGGATGTCGGTGAGAGGGGCCTGATCTGATTTTACTTTATCATGAGTGTGTAGGATGCTGACTGCTTTTCTCAGAAAAGAGAAACCCATGCGATGGATTCTAGGACTGGCCTATCTACATAGGAAATGGCATTTCCAGTCTGCCCAACCTCTTGATTCTATAATCAGGGACTCGGAAAGTTTGGGAGGACAAAAGCGGATGGAGTTAAAGAAGTGATTATGTGAGAGAACATGACTGCTTTGAGGATAGCAAGAAGGAAAACAGAAACATTTACCTGTTTCCAAAGAAAATCTTACAGCCCTGCCAGGGACAGCTGACCATCACTGTCACCATCCTCGACGGTGACTCGATTAGAACAAAATTGTCAAGCTACCTGACACCAAGGAGCCTCTGAATTAAACAACGAGGAGAGAATATTCGTTTTTACTTTCAGTAGCATAAAGCATGGTATTTGCATAGAGTAGGAATCCCAGACAATTGAATCATTTGTTTTACAATGTATTTGTTCTGTGATCTAGATCCCTTGTCTAGTGCTGAGTTCTTTATGCCAGATAACCAAATTCAAAGTGGAAGTTAGGGTTAATTGACATTTTTTATCCATTTGATGCCAAACAATGTATCTGGATAGCTGACTGAGCTGACCCGTTTAATGTCATACTGACATAGCCACTATCACCTATCTTGATATATCAGTTAGAAAAATAAAGACAACAAGAGATGTTGAAGCTATTATTCAGCTACAGGACATCTGTGAGCCCAACAATCACTTTCCACTTTCAGCCCTCCATCTTTCCATGGGCCTTCATGTCTCAGATGTGGAAAAGTAAGAGAAGGTAGTGAAGAGAAAGGGCAGTGAAGAAAGTCATGTGTGAGTTCAGGTCATGACTCTCACACAAGTTAGATATTTAGCCTTGGGCAAGCTAGTCCTCCCCCGGAGCCTCAGTTTCCTTGTCACTAATGTGGGAAGAGGGTAGAGCAGCATCATGGGTGCTGTGAGAAAGAGCTGAGAAAATGCACCCACAGTGCTTAGCATAGTCCTAGACCATAATGAATGTTCAATAAATGACGACTACTTTAGTTAAAGATCCTCAAGTGACAAAATAAAAATCAAAAGTGTCACCATCAAGTATGAATCATTAACTCTATTTCAATTTGGGAAGAGAAATAGTGTTTAGAGAAATCTGCAGTGAATAAGTACATAAATTGTCACAGAACATTACTATTTTCATGAAGGGAAAGGATGAAGTCAACACAGTTTTCCTTCTAGGATAACATCAGAAATTTTCCTTAGCCTGTGATACTTCAACCTCAGGTAGGAAAGATCTTAAATCTCCAGGTTTGGCAAGCATTCAAGGGCTACATCTCCTTATTCCCAGGGAAGTTAACAAAGAGTACTGAAGTTATTCCCGAAGGTCCCACCCTCTCCCTAGCTTCTGGTGCATCACTCCTAGGTTGGCCACACTAAGCAACTCAAGGATCACGAGGGATCCTTCCTGTTCTATGTTATGTGGTTTTGTTTCATTTTAATTAATTTTATTTTGTTGACATAATATTTGTACATATTTGCAAGGTACAATATAATGTTTTGATCCATGTATGTAATGGGCAATTAACATACTCATCATCTTGAATTTTTATCATTTCTTTTAATGGGGAGCACAATCAAAATCTTGTTTATTTTGAGACACATGGAACATTATCGGTAATTATGCTCACCCTATTATACCACAGAACAGCAGAATTTATTCCGATCTATCTGTCAACCAACCTCTGCCCTTCTTTCCTCCCTTACTCTCTGATTTGATGTCTTATTTTGTTTTGCTTTCTAGTGTGACAAGAAAACTCTGATTAAATATGGCTGTGGGCTACCTGGCTTCCCCATCTGTGTCAAGAGCTATTCAAGGTGGCCGGCAGGCAGGCTCAGGCACAGGCAGCAGAGCAGGGCCTGGCTGGACACCCACACAGTGACCCTCCTTCTGCAAATGTTTTCTGTGGTACTTAGAATTAACAGGACATGGGATTTGACAAACTACTATATGGGGTGACATATTTGAAAAACTCTACCCATCTCACTTTGCTTTCTACATAATGCAGTCTAGTTATAATAGTGGTTTTTCTTGAATCTTGATGAAGTACCAGATTGGAGGTGGGAGTCTTAGGTTCAAATCCTGTCTCAGGCTACCATTTACACTGGAGATGTGATCTCTCTCTCTCTCTCTCTCTCTCTCTCTCTCTCTCAGCCTCTCAATTCCTTTGATAATACATATAAAGTGCTTAATAAAGTGTGTGACATAGCAAACCTTGAAGAAATGTTTGTTTCTACTACCATCACAAAGACATCATCAAGCTTTCATATGGCTTAATATTTTTCTTAGGTTGGCTTTCACTGAAACGGTTCTTGTCTTATAGAAGGTGCTCAGAGACTGGTCTAAGGGAGAACCATGGAGACTTTCTCTGAAATGCATCTTTGTAGCTTCATCACTGTAATACCTAGGCGTTCGTGTGGACAGCATTGTTTCATCACAAATGAGAAGGCTATGCTATTGAACTGTAATCCACCCATTGATTTACAGGCCCAAGTTCCTCCATGGATTTGCACAAATGCCTTCTACGTTTCCTGGTGCTGGACTTTGCATTTGGATCTGTGATTTAGATGACAGATGTGTGAAATCATATGTTGCCAGACAAATCCCTGGTGATAGCACATTTGAGGGGACTCAAACAGTGATGGATTAAAGCCCAATCAACCAAATCACCTAATCTGAGCCTGTTTCAGTGACACTGGCCCTGATGTTTTAAAGAAGCCCCCCAAATAAATTACCTTCCAGAAATAATACTTCCTGTTCTGCATCCCACCCTGTGGTGCCTCCTTCTCCACAGTAAGCCCCGGAAGCCATGGGACAGGCCTTGCCTATTCCGGGAAAGTAGAATTCAATGGGATTAAGCATTTGCCACAACTGACTGGTTAACTTTACTTTTAAACTCTCCTCCTTTTTAACTCATTTTGGAATTATTTATATGGTCAGCTTGCCTAGCAACAACCAGTTTTGAAATTCTGACAAGGTAGAAGAACTCGAATGGCTTCTTAGATGGTAAAGAATGTGTTTCAAAGGAGCCCAGGAGTTCACAACCAGCAGGTTGGGGCTTCTCCCAGGGAGAAAGTGAGATGTCAACCAGGCCCTGGAGCCTCACCCTAGAGTGAAGCCTGTGACACCATGGGTGGGCTTGCCTTCAGAATGAATCGTTTGCGGATAGGTTTTATGGAAATAAAGAGGTTGTGAGAAAAACCACAACTTGGTGTAGGAGCGGAGTAAAACACACAATGAAGAGTTACCCCAGAAAAAGAAGAGAGAAAGAATTGCTTCATGTATAGAACACACAGTGTCCTGTGCTCTCCCACAATACCGGGAGCTGTGGGACTCCTGCTTGCCTTGCAGGTGATCCCTTTGAATTTCAGGAAGGGCCGGATTGACTGCTTCCCTATTCTGTTTGCATGCAAGGGATAATCAAGCAATTGCTTGGAAGGATCTGGTGTTCACTGTACACTTTAAGCTTTAGAAGTAAATAAGTAAGAGTATGGCTGCATCTGTGATTTGATCTTGCTCTTGTCTTCTTTTCTTACCTGACATGTTAGTCTTTTTTCTGCCACTGTGATAAAATACCTGAGATGAGGAACCAGGCGAGCCTTTTGACTCACATCCATGGCCCGTGGTCCCTCTGTTTACGGGACTGCAGCGAGGCAGGGAACATGTGTGGGAGAAAGGTGCCCACCTTGAGGTGGCCAGGAAGCAGAGTGAGAAGGGAAGGAAGGGGCTCAGGTTCCAATGCACCCTTCAAAGTCCCACCAGGTGCAGCCCCTACCAAGTCCACCCCTCCCAACAGCCCCCAGGCTGGAGCCCAAACCTTTAGCACAGCGACTTTGGGGCCATTTAATATGGAAACCTTAGCACCTGGCTTTCTCTTCTACCCTGAGTCTCTTTATACCATTGTCCTTAAAACAATCTTAACACTGACCCTCTTTGCAGTGCAGTACTTTAGTGGTTCCCCAACCTTAACTCCCTTTAAAAACAGCCCTGCTTTATGGTGAACAATTTCCTTTGCTGAACAGCACCATGGCAAGGTTTTTGCAGGTTATTTCAGATGGCAGCACCTAACCTCAACAACTACCTATGTGGTACCACACTTCCCTTATCCCATTTCTGGAAACAGAAATGAAAACAGCCAATAGTCTAGCTACAAAACAGAAAGCTGGCTCAAGCACCCCAAATCATTTGGAGTGAGCCAAACAGCAATTAAGTAGAGACAAGGGAAAGGCAGTGCTGTGATCACTGTTTCTCACTTCTCTTTTTCAAAATTATTGTTATTTGCAGAAACCTCTCTGGACTTCCCATGGTTTGTATGAAGGCAGTAGCTGTCCATATTCTAATGACAAGACAGCATTCAGAAGAATAAAGCACTGACTAGGAACAAGCAAGAAAATGTGAAAGGAAAAGGGTAGAATTTAAAAATCAAGTAGAATTGTTTCAGATTACACTTTTTAGATAATATTCTTTAAGCCACAGGATGGCAAACTATAGCCTCAGGATCAATCTAGTCTATGACTACTGATTCAGTCACTGCCTGTGGGTGCATCTGTTCTATAATTGCAATTTGAGTAGTCGTGACAGAGGCGATGGGACCCCTGAAGCCTAATGAATGTACTATCCGGCCCTTTACAAAAAGATTTTGTCAACCCCTTATGTAATCTTCAGGAGAGAACTTATAATACATAGAAATTAGATCATACATACACACTCAATACCCTTATATTTATATTTCTCTGTGTGTGTGTGTGTGTGTGCGCGTGTGTCTATTACTGGTGCTTAAACCCAGGGCCTTCACACTCAGCTACATCCCCGGCCCCTTTTTTATTTTGAGACAGGTTCTCACTAAATTGCCCAGCTTGGCTTGAACTTGCCACCTCCTGCCTCAGCCTCCCAGAGTACTGGTATTATAGGTGTGCACCACCATGCCCAGCTCCCTGCAGTCTTTTAACAGTTTCATCATAAACTCACCTTTCTACTTTTTAAATAGAAATGAATTGTGTGTGAGAGTGCGTGTGTGTGTGTGCGCGCGCGTGCCTGCACACAAATTTTGAGGGTACCCTAAAATGACATATAAAACACATTTGCTACGAAAACATCTTGAGTAATCATAGGTTTAGCATATGCAGAAGTCAGCTGAGGTAAAACACTGGAAAGATTCCGTGGGAAGCTGAAAGATGGAAAGTAGATCCTTATTTGCCTCCGTTTCCTCACCTTCAGAATCAGGACCCGACGCCTCCCTCTCAAGACTGTGTGAATCCCTGAGGCAGGAGGATCGCTGTGAGTTCGAGACCAGCCTGGGCTACATAGTGAGTTCCAGTTCAGTCTCAACTACATAGTGAGATCCTGTCTAAAAAAAAAAAGAAAAAAAAAACAAAGACTGTGTGAATCCTGTGAAACCACCCACAGCACGAGCAGACCCTTGGTCATGCTACTGTCAGACAGTGCCCAGGATGCATCTTCTGGAAGTGGCACTGGTGAAAGCTATCCCCAGCCACTGACCGGTGGCTGCAGTCCCCCAACTCCACCCTGAGCTGGAGCAGAACATGTCAGTTGTGCAAGAGGAGTTCTAGAGACCAAGGGTCAGCACACAGGTGCTGTGCCCAGACCCACCGCTGGAGCAGTTGCACAAGAGTCTTCACAGAATTTTGCCATTTTCTCCCTCCTAGCATTTGTTGCTCCTCTCCTGGTATTTCCCCACCTGATATTTCTTCTCCTAGCTCTTCCTTCATACCTGTCACACCTGCTCTCTCTTCCTTTCTCTCTCTCTCTCTCCCTCTCTTTCCCACTCTCCCACTCTTTCCTTTCGCCCTCACCCTACTTCCCTTTGATCCTTCACTCATTTCTAATTCTCAAGGCCCTTGAGAAAGGGGGAGGGGAGGAAAACAAAAGGTTAATTTTCTCCATCCTGCCCAGGCCGACTTAATGTAACAGAAGGCAGCAAATTGTATTGATTTAGTGACATGCAACTGTCCAGAAAGATCTATTTATACATTATTCAGGACAAACACTGTCATAATGGACAAACAGCAGCAGCATCTGGGATGTTAATGTCTACAAATAAGATTATTCTTTGAAAGGATTAGGATGCAGCATTTTGTGTAATTAGATTTCTCCGTTTCAGGAATGAATTGCCTTTTAGCAGTAAAAGCTGTCACTGAGAGAGCCATTAGCTCCTTATAACTGAATTAAATGCATAATTAGTGACATGATCACATTAGGATTTGTTTCATTTTTAACTAATCTGAGGGGGAGGGGCGCAGGGGGGCGGGGCCATTTCCAGGTCACTGCGGCCCTGCTCGGCTGGGCCGGGCCTCAGCTGGCGAGCCAAAGTTGGTAAAAGTCAGGCGTGTGTGAATCAGAGCCCGGGCCTCGCCACGGCGACGGCCAGGCTATTCATCACTGGGTGGTGGGTGACAGTGACTGATGGGCTAGGCCCGGGCCTGGCACTTCACCAGTGCAAGAATCATACGAGCGAGGGAGCAGAATGACAGCTGGAGCGCCGTGTCAAGTGGTAGAGAGACCAGAGCTATTAATAATGTGTGCCACATGATCTGGGCCGCGAGAAAACAATGATTTAGACATTGGGGAGAATAAAGATTTTACATTTAGTCCGGGGTGGCTCTTCTCCTTGGCACTTGTAGAATAAATCGCTACGCAATCAGCATATAAGAAAATCAGGTGATGCGTACTTTAGAGCCCAGCCCCGGGAGGGCGGAGGCAGGAGAAGGGACTGAAGCCCTTGCTCTGCAGGGTGCACGTGCTGGTGGTCCCTGGCATTTCTGCAAAGGCCCTGAGGGAGCAGGGAGAAGGACCCAGAGGAGCCCAGCTGTGGACCTGCTCTCTCCGTCTCGCGGGACAGCTTCCCCTTTCAGCGCCTCCAAGTTGCCCTCAGAGGAGTGAAGAGGGGAAGGACATGGACTCTACCCTCAGGGAGCTCACTGGAGAGAAGGCAGCTGGGTGTGTTGTTGGGCTGTAACGACATTTTCCTTACAGCGAGGGACCTTTCGTCTTGTTTCTTGGAGAGTTAGGTGAAGCAGAAACAGGAGCAGTGAGGAAGGAGCGGGAAAGGGAGCTAGGCAAGCGTACTTCCTTTCACACCGCTCCAGGCTGTCCAAGGCCTCTGCCAGCAGAGACAGCAGTAGGGAATGGGACCTCGTCTGTGCACAAAGACGTCTGCCTAGCTTGGCCTAAGCACGCTAATGCCATAGGAACAGGCAGTAGTCAGACATTAGATTCCACATGGTTTCAAGTTTCTACCTATAGTGATGTGGTCTTCTCCAATGAACAGACGAATGAAGGCAACTCAAAGGTCCCTCATCCTGTCCCCTCCATCCTGGGGCCTGCAGAATAATTTCATTTAGAAATTCATGATGACCAGGGTTGACTGGCCCAGGTCATCTTTTGATAGAGTGCACCCTAAAGTCAGGAAATAAGTTAAAATCTTATGATTAAATGGCTACCCCTGTGGACTTAAAATCTCAGAACTGTATGATCAAAGAAAGAATGCAGGTCATGATGGACAAGATGATCATGAGAACAAAATGTCACTGGGAACCACAATGACTGAGCGAGACATTCTCCGTGGCCTCCTAAGGGATGGCTTGAGCTCTGCTAAACTCCTGTTAACCTTTGCTGTCCCACAGTCAAGTCACATCAAATCTGCTTAACAAAATGCTCAGCAAAAGTCAAGGTCAAGGAGAGAGTAGAAATTCCTGTTCTTTAAAGTTCCTATTTGTATGAAACTTAAACATTTTAAATGGACTTTTGTGCATTCTTTAAGAAAACAGAGAGCTTTCAAAATGTTATGCCAGGAAAATGTATGTAAAAATTCACATATAACCTTTATATTTTGGTGAGCATTAAGATTTCCTGTTCTTTGAGGCAAATATTGACCTTGACTTCACCTCAGTCAATATTTACCTCTCAGGTCAATAGATCTTGATGTTCACCTCAGCAGAAGTCAATATCTACTTATTATCTCATTTCTATCTGCCAGGTACCAGTGTGTAATCAGTAATGTGAATTTTCTTCCCTTATGCATTTCCCGAGGTTAAGATGGGATTAATTTGGGACCTTATGCTTTCCATTTGTTAAATATCTTCTCCCCACAGGAGCTAATGGCAGCTCCACGCAGAATATTAACGATGCATTTTTCACCTTTTTCCATTGTCTCCATATTCCAAATTAAGGTGCAATGCAGGTAGAAGAAAATATTTTAAAATGAAAGCATCATTCATTTATTCAGCACAGACTGTCTGCCATATATCCGGCAAAGGCTACATCTTGCAGAGCTAGTAAAGTTGCTGGTAAACATGGTCTCTTCCCTCAGGAAGCTTCCAGTTTGCAATATTTTCCACTTTGTGGAAAGGGTATTATCTCTCGAGAGTGGATAGTATCACTATCTGTGTATCTTGGGATAGTATCACTAGAAAAGTGTTCTGGGTTTGGGGTTTGGTTTGGTCTAGGGGGAAGGTTTTGTTTTGGTTTGGTTTGGTTTGGTTTGGGTTGTTTTGTTTTGTTGGTTGGTTGGTTCGAAGTGGAGGATATAATTTTTTACAACACACTAATATTGTGCTGCTGAGCAGGCTCTTCAGGAAGGGGGCCCTTGTTTGTTGCATTTGCTGGCTTTTGTGGTATAAATTCTCCCCTCCTTGGCCAAGTTCAAACCACCAAGGTGAAGTCACCGGCATGGCATTGGGAAGAGATGTGCAGACCCACAAGCCCATTCATGCCAGCCCTAGAACAGCACTGCCACCCTTCACTGAGGTTGCTATTGGTAGTATTTTACCTCTTTTGATTTCTTTGTGCTTCATTTGATTTGTGCTTCATCCTCTCTCTTTCACTCCCTCCACTTCTCATTTTCTCTTCCTCTTCCTCCTCTTTGCCTTCTTCTCCACCTGCTCCACCTTCTTTTTCTTCTCTTCCTCCTCCTTCTTCTTTTTCTATCTCTTCTTTCTGCACATATTTTGAGTGTGAGCTTTTTAAGCGTTACTATTCCAAGAAGATTAGACGTGCAGTGAGAATCAGAATACATTAAAGACTCCTCCAAGGATACTATCAATGCATGGCAGGCTAAGGAGAACTGGCTTAGTCTCACAGACCTCATATTATATCATTTAAGAAATTTGGGAATTCAGAGCCTCATAGATTCTGCCTTAATCTATACCCAAGGAGGAATCATATGGACTCCGCTGGAAACTTCCATCAGTGCTGTGGCACCCCAGCCTTCTACTGCACCTGGTTTTAAAGTTTGCTTTTGCATGACCACACCTGGTCACTGTGTCTAAAATCTGATTTGAACTTTTCTCTCTTCATTCTGGCCATGAAGAAAAGTCTTAGTGCCTACTGAAGTGACAAGTGTCTAACCATAACTTACCATAGTACATAAGAGGATAAGATATTATGTTATTTAAATGATGAGTGAGTGACTTTTAAGTAATTGATTAAGAACATGTTTAATGCATAGCCATTTACTCCTGGTATAGTTTTTTTGATTTCAAGGTAAGTTTTGCTATTAAACTCTGTCTTAATTTATATAGTTTCGGTGACGTGTGTTTACAAGACAACTCAAATGCCAACTTTTGGACAAAGGACATTGTAGAGTTTCTGTGTGAGAGCACTGAACAATATCTTAGTGCTGTATGCACTATTGTAGTGAAGCCCCTGGGACACAGGTCCATGGTGACATGTAGAGTTTTACCCTGCTAAGTAGATACATCCTTTAAATGCCATCCTTCATGCTACCTCACAGGTACACCTCGGAGCCATGCAGTATTGAGGAAGAGCAGAGATGTATTACTCCAAAAGAAAGACATGAACTGAGAATCTACTTACTACTATATCACCTCGAACAAGTTATTTCATCTCTTGGAGCCTCCATGTCTTCATCAGTACAATACAGATAATAATATATACTTAATATTTAATGAAGATTAATTGAAATACCCTAAATAAATTGCCTAAGAGTCTGATGGATAAAAGGAGCACAGTGATTCCCTCTGCCAGTCACAACTCAAATCAACATATGTGTGTTGACAGTATTTAAAATATATTTTAATGCACGAAGGTATATTGTGTACACAAACACAAACACATTCACAAACACAGAAATATCTTCTATTTAAGTAGAAAAAAATGAGTGTGATGAAGAAAGGACAGTGATAAATGAGAACAATATAGAGAAGGAGGAAAGGGAAGGCTCTGAGCAGACAGTAGTTGGAGCAGTATGGGTAGAACAGGCTCATCGCTTGAGTAAAATGTACTGAAAAGTTAATCCCATAAATGATCACTGAGATACTATAGAATATAGAACTCATTTTTGAGAAAAAGTTAATTCTATTATTTTCACTTTAAATCCAAGAAGATGAGCATTTTCTCCAGATGAAGACTAGTGAATTTTCTCTAGAAAATGCTTTAGGAAAATCTGTATCTGTAGGAAACAATCCAAAAAAAAATTGTTTTCTCAAATGTCTTAACTAAGAATAGCCAATCATGAGCACCTACCTATTGGAGAGATAATGAATCTTTATCACTCTAGTTTTTCATAAAGAGCAAGGGCTATCATCTGAATATAATTTCTATGAATGAAATCCGGGTTTATTTTAAAGCATCATGATATCAGTTATACTTCCCAGAAATATATGTGTGGATATAGATATGTGGATCCTATATGTGTGGGTTCAGATATACATGTCTATTTATGTTCAGTATTATGTTTACTTCAATTAAGCTCTGTCAAGAACCTCCCTAAAGCCCACAACTCTGACAGATAACTATGCTGCTTAAAAATCCTAAGGAAGCTCTTTCTTTTCACAATCTCTCAACAATTGGAGAATTTGAGATATGTATAAAAATTATTCCAGCCTTATAGACTGCTCATGGTTTAGGTGCATTGTTTTTACCCAGAGAAGCTGGTATTGAAGTCTTTCTGCAAACCAGTGCTCAGTCACCATAGAATTTCCCAGCTGCTTTTCACTGTCTTATTACTTTATTTTCCATCCCAGATGTACAATACAGAATTCGGTCAAAAGAAAAACAGCTTCCAGTAGCTATGATACTCATTTCCAATGGCTCTGTTCGGTCTGACGCAGTTAAAATGGCGATCATTTCAGTTTTAAAGTGACTGTGACGAAAATCAATAGATCTCTTTCACCTCTGAAAAACTGGGTTCAGATCTGAATTTGCTCTCAAGTGAAATCAATTTGGTGGCCTCTTAACCCAGTGTCTGGGAACCACTGGTGCCCATCACACAATCACCCTGTTGCTTTTATTCAGCCCAGTTGCCTTTCCTCTTGAGAGATGAAGTATCAAAGGAGAGGGAAAAGCCAAGATGAGTTGAGAATGAAAGTTGACTTAAGAGAACTCTGACATCACCAGGTGGGTGACAGCAGTTCTTTACTAGGTGGGGCATTTTAGTGGGGAGGATATGGTCAGTCCTCAGTATTACAACCCATCTTGGCAGGACATGTTTCTTTTCATGGCTAAGTCTGGATATGTTACCCATTTCCTTTGTCTTTCAAAGCTAAAATCAAATTTACACTTAAAATTCACAATAAGAGGAAAACTAGGTGTTGAAAAGCAAATATTTCCAAAATCTATTGTTATTATATATACCAATGTTAATTCCTAAGCAAAAACTTAGCCAATTCATCAAGGAACAAAAGACTTATGATTTTCTTTTTTGCTTTTGTGTTACTGATATGCTGAGTATTTTTCTTTAAAAAGGGAATGTGAGACACATGGAGGGAGATAGACAGATAGAGAGAGAGAGAGAGAGAGAGAGAGAGAGAGATCTTTTCTTTTGACAGTAACTAACACTATCATCAACGTAGATTATGGTCATTCTTCAAAATTTTTTATTCCTACTCTTTTTTTATTGAGTTTATTGGTAGAATCTAGGTCTACAATGCAGTTACATTCATTAATGGAAATCTGTACCTTCACATGACAGTTCTTGGTTCTCATTTTGTCCCCTTGTCCCTTATTCCTACTCTTTTTGAAAATTTGGGAATTCGATTTTCAGTACAATAAAGAGTTTAACTTTACTTATGAAAATTGTGCTTTGAATACATTGTCAACAGCAAAACCAACACAGATCATTTTTCTCTTTAAAAATAATAAAATACAAATTGGAACTTATACTTTTACTTCCACTTTTTTTGAAGGTCTTGAATTCATATTCAATGAAATGAAATGTGATTTTTTTACAAAATTGCAATAATCCTGGAGTATAAGTACCAGGATTTTATTTATGAGATTTCTAATATAGTTTAAAAGGTTTTCTTAGCAAATTTGCTTACTATACATTGCAATCATGTCCTTTTTTTTCTCATTGTACTATAAAAGCTAAATATTCATAGAGGCTACTCGTCTCTGGTAAAGCTCTGTATTCCTAATCTGACATCCACAATCTGGCTACTCCTTTACACTTTCTCTGTCTTCCTGGCACTTGGTCTTCACTGATGGAGAATCTCCTTTTCTGCTTCACACTCTCTAGAGTACTTTCTCCCCCCACTGCCTTTGCACATCTGTTCTGTGGAGCTGTTCAACCTTCCCCTTCCATATCTCTAAAAACCAATGCTTATTTATGCCTTTTATCTTCTTTTTTAGTGCATACTTTAATATGACTTAGCAAATTTCTAAACTTGGGCAACCATCACCAAAATCCAAGATTGGAACATTTGGACCATTCCACAAGTATCCTCATTGCAGTTTGCAGTTCAGCCCTATTCCCACTCAGCACCAGGCAACCAAAAATCTACTTTGCTTGCCTTTTTCTGGGCATTTCACAGAAACCGAATCATATAACATATAATTGAATACTTCTGAAGTTTACCCATTTTGAATCATGAATCAATAGTGGCTGCTTTTTAATTACTAAATAAAACACCCTCTGTGTATACCACTTTCATCTACCTAGCCAACAGTTTTTGGACACTTGGATTGTTGCCAAATGGGCTATTATCAATAACGATGCTGTGAATACTCATGAAAAGACTTTATATGGATATATGTTCTTATTTCTCTTGAGTATCTATGAGTAGAATTAGAGAGTGTTTAGGGGCTGGGAATTTGGCTCAGAGGTTCCGCCACCTGCCTCTCAAGTGCAATGGCCCAAGTTTGATCCCCAGTACCAAAAAAATTTTTTTAAAAGTGAGTGTATGATAAAAATCTTTTCACATGCCTAGTATTCATTTATATACTGTGTTTAATGGAATACCTCTTTAAATATTGTTCTATTTTCTATATATTTATTTTGTCATAATTATTGAGTTATAAAAGTAATTTATATGTTTTAGATTTTGATGTTCTTTGTCAAATACAAATGTTCTTCATGTCTGTATGGTCTTTGCATTTTCTTAATGCTTCCTTTTTAAAGAACAAAATGTTTTAATCATGACGAGGTCCAATGTTTGAAATTTATTTTTATGGCTCAAACTTTGATGCTATATCTAAGGACATTTTGTCTAACTCAACGTCATGAAAACATTCTCCTATGTTTTCATTCAATATTTTGTAGTTCATTTGTTACTTTTAGGTCTGTGATCCAGTTGGAGGCTTTTCTTGACTGTTATTGTTTGCTGATATGGCACATAGAAGGCAAGATTCTAAATTCATCTTCTTGAACATGACTATCCAGTGGTTTCATAGTCATTTGTTGAAAAGATGCCCCTTTTCTCACTAAACTGGCCTGATGGTGAGTCAGAAGTCAGTTGAGAATAAATGTTAAAGGTTTACTTATGGGCTTCCATATCTCAATTGATCTACCTGTATATCTTTATACCAAGACCATGTTGTTTTGCTTGGTTGGCTGGTTAGTTTTAGTTTTAGTTTGTTTTGTGATGCTGGGAATTGAAGCCAGAGCCTCTTCAACCAAGATACATGCCAGCCTTTACTACATAGCTTTGAACTGTATAAAAAGCCTTGGAATGTTTTTATAAGTCTTCCAACTTTGCTCTTTTTCAAAATTATTTTGGCTACTCTGAACTGTTGCATTTCTATATAAATATTAGAGTCAGCTTGCCATTTCTGTCAAAAAAATGTGCTGGGATTTTGATAAATATTACACTTAACTTTTAGACCAATATGGAGAGAATTGCTGTCTTAACCATAGTGAGTTTTCCAATCCATGAACATGGACTATCTCATCATTTTTTCAGATCTTTTCTAAATTTGTCTAAGTAACGTTTTAGAGTTTTCGGTGTGCACATCTCGACCTCTGGTTTGATAGCAGTGAATGTGTTAGGAGCATTTCTCTCTTTCTACTTACTAAAAAAGTTTGTAAAGGATTAGCTTTATGTTCTCTTTATACATTTGATAACATTTGTCTGTGCAGAGCTAGGGACATAACTCAGTGATGGAGTGGTTACACAGCATGTGAGAGGCCCTAGGGTTGATTCCTGACAACACGGCTTAAAATCAAAATCATCTGTGAAAATATCTGGCCTTGTACTTTTCTTTGTAGGAGTATTTTTAATCTAACTTGATGTCTTTTTTACTTTGTAGGTCTACTCAAATTATCTATTATTTTTTTGAGTCAGTTTTAGACATGTATGTCCATCCAAGAATGTGTTCACTTACCCTAAAATGACTAATACACTAGCATAAGACTCGAAGGATTCCCTCCTAATCCTTTTCAGTTTTTCAAGGACAGTAGTAATCTTCCTTGATTCCTCACTTCATGGGTCTTCTTCTTCTTCTTCTTTTTTTTTTCTTGTTTCTTTTTTTTTTTCTGTTAATCTAGCTCATGTTTGGCACTTGTTTTTTTAAGCATTTCAAAGGACCAATTTTTGGTGTCCCTGGTTTCTTCTACTATTTTTCTGTTTTCTATTTTATTGATACATGTTCTATCCTTTCCTTCAACTTTTTTTTAATTTAGTTGGCTCTCTTGGTTCTAGTTTCTCAAATTTGGAACTAACATTTGTACTCTTTTTCTTTACTAAATGTAGTTGTTTAAAGATATAAAGGTAATAAGGGAAAGGAGAAAATGAAAAAATGGAAATAAAATGTTTGTAAATAGGGAGGGGACAAGAGAGTGAAGGGAGAGCAGGGACAAGGGGAAAAAATGAGAACCAAGACCTGTCATGTGAAGGTACAAGATCCCAATAATGAATGTAACTGTACTGTATACCTAAAATGTACCAATAAATTCAATGAGGAAAAAAAAGATATAAATTTCCCTCTGGCGCTCCTTTAGCTTTATCTCATAAATTTTAATATCTTGTATTTCAAATATTCATTCAATAAAATTAGTTTCTAATTGCCCTTATGATTTCTTCTCTAATCTTGGGGTTACGTATGTTTTTTAAAATTCACTCCATAGGCTCATAGACTTGTAAAATTTCTCTCTCTTGACAATTTCTAATTTCATTTCAATGTGATCAGAGAACATGCTTTATGTTATTTCAACCCTTCCAGCCTTATAATTCCTTTTGCATATACTGAGAGCTATATTGTGCCACAGTACATTTTCTGTCCTTTCCAATGTTCTGTATGCTCTTGAAAATAATGTATACTTTGCTACTGTTGAATACAGTGTTATCTAGATGTCAGTTAAGACAAATTGGTTGAAAGCTTTGTTTAAATCTGCAGTATCTGCAGATTTTCTTTCTACTCATTCTTTCCATACTGAAAGTGATATTAAAGCTTTCAAATGCTATTGTCATATGATCTAATTCTCTTTTCAATTATACCTGTTTTTGTTTCATGTATACTTTGAGCTTTGCAGTTAAGTGTTATATAATTATTATATCTTCTTGATGAATCAAAACTTTTATCATTGGTGCCACTGCCTGCCTCACAAGCACAAGGTCTTGAGTTCAATCCCCAGTACCAAAATAAAAAAACCTTTTATCATGGTAAAAATGTCTTCTTTGTCCCTGGTAGCACTTTTCTTTCTCAAATGGGAAGGGGATCAGGAAGAAATGGAGAAAGTAGTGAGAAAGAGGAGGGAAAGGGGTGAAGAAAGAAATGCAGATGTGTTATGTCCACGTACCAACTCCACACAAGGAATGTAAACACTATGTACTGTAAATATGTGCTAATTAACTAAACTAGAATAAAGTAAAATATAAATGTGATTTTTCTGATATTAATATATCCAATTTCACACATATTTTGTTTACATATGGTATTTTTCCATCCTTTACCTTATACCTATCCTGTATTTGAATCTAAAATACATCTCTACAAAGAGCATGCAGTTGTATCTTGTTTTTCTTATCTATCCTGGTAATTCTACTTTTTGACTAGTGCTTAACCCTTTTATATTCCATAAAATTGTTGATAAGGTGAGTAATTCTGTCATTATTCTATTTGTTTTCCACATTTCTCATGAGCTTTCGTTTTTGTGGTTGTTGTTCTGTGCCTCTTCCAGTCTTCTTTTGTTTGAAGTATATATTTTCTAGGGTACCTAGAATTCTTTCATTGTTTCTCTTAATTATATTTTTAGGTATTTTCTTTGATGTTGCCCAAGGGAATGCCTTATAATTTATCACAATCTACTTCCAATTAATACTAATATGACTGCATTAAAATACAGAAATTTTGCTCCAGTGCAGTTCCATTTTCTCTCCCCTCTTTTGAGATACTGTTGATATATCAATTAAAACTTTACCTGTTATAATGTCACCAATACAAATAAAGTTCAAGAAGCCATTCTTTGTTTGTTTTTGTTTTGTTTTGTTTTGTTGGTACCAGGGATCAAACTCGGGTCTCTGCACTTGCAAAGCAGGCACCAGAATCACTGAGCTAAATCCCAGGCTCTAATTGTTTTTGTTTTGTTTTGTTTTGTTTTGTTTTTGTACCAGGGATTGAGCTAGGGTCCTTGCATTTGAGAGGCAGATGCTGGAACCACTGAGCTAAATCCTCAGACCCTCTGTGCTTCTTTTGATTATCATAGTTATGAGTCTGCTGGTTTTCACCCACATCATGGAGCCTGGGAGAGATGGATGGGTGTAGGTCAAGTCACAAAGCCACAAAGGTCACTATTCTTTTTTTTTTTTTTTGGTACTGGAGGTTGAACTCGGGTCCTCACGCTCCAGCCCTCACCAATACAAATATAGTTCTACTTGTGTAGTTATATTTTAAATCAAGTGAGAGAAGAGAAAAAAATCCATGATATGCTGTATCTTTATCAAGTACATTACCTTTCCTAGTTCTTTTTTATTCATGTTGTTTCAAGTTGGCAGATACAGAATCTTAGCTGATAGGATTTCCCTCTTTTTTCCACACTTTTAATGTCTCACAGCTTTCTTGTTTCATATGAGAAGTCAATTGTGTATTGTGGTTCTCTGCTATAGGATGTGTCTCTTTTTGTTTTGCTGATTTCAGAACATGCCTATTTTTCTATGGCTTTTGACATTTTGACTGTGTTGTATCTGGGTGTGGATCTCTGTGTTAAAGCTACAAAATTTACAAGTGATTTGGTGATAAAAATTATTGTTTTCATTGAACATTTTTCAAATATGATTTCTGCTTCTTTTCTGTCTTTCTTCCAAGTGTTCTCATTGCATGTATGATTATGTGCTTGATGTTGTCCTACATGTCTTTAAGGATTTTTTTATTTTTCTCAGTATTCTCTTTTCCTTTATTTTCTGCAGATCATATAATTTTTGTTGATCTAGCTTAAAGTTTTATGATTCTTCTACCAATGCAGATAAATTTGTCATTTTTGTTACTACATTAATTTCAAGTTTTCCACTTGCTTAATGTACATCCTTTTACTGATATTCTTTATTTGATGGTCATTGTGTTCATGCTTCTCTTTAAATCTTTAAATATGTCTTTCTTTGCTTTTATGAGCACCTTTACAAGGGATAAGATGAAGACTTTGTTTACTAAGACCAATACATGGACTTTCTCAAAAACAATTTCTTTTTACTACTTTTTCCTCCATCTAAATGTCATACCTTCCTTTTCCTGTATAATTTCCTAATTTTTGGGAAACTAGTCATGTCAGATAATCTAACAACTCTAGATTCTGATCTCCCCCAAGAAGTTATTGCTTTTTTTAGTGACTTAACTAATACAGTAGATTCTGTCTTCCTTGCAGTGTGTGCCCCCTGATGTATCTGCTTTGTTTGTTATTATCATTCTTGTTGCTGTTATTCTTTTTATATTTAAGCCTATCTCTCTCAGAGTGATTATCCATCAATCTTAGTCACCAGTCAATGATGAGTCAAAGTTGTGCTTAAATATCTAGAGCCAGTCTTTGGTAATGGTGCAACATATAGGCCAGGAAATGTATTCAAAGTCCAGAAATGGTTAAAATCTGTCTTGCTCTTGATTTTTTGTTAGGTCTTCTCATGCCTCCTCTGACCATGTTCTATGCTGCACATTCATTCAGAAACAAGTGTACAGTTGTCCTCTCTAGTCTCTTGAGAACATTTGCAGTTTTGTTTTGTTTTGTTTTGTGTGCTACCAGCGATAGAACTTGGGTCCTTGTGCTTGCAAGGAAGGCAGCAGAACCTCTGAGCTAAATCCCTGGCCTCACAGTCTTTTGAAATAATGCATCTTTCTAAACCACCCAAGATATATGGGAGCTTCTCCAAATTCAGTACTGCTGCCTTAGATTTCCCTGTTAAATTTCTTGCTACTCTGTTAGTCTGTTGTTTCCCCCATCCTAATGACAATCTCAAAGTAGCTGTGAAGCTGGTCTGGTTGTTTGCCTCTGCAATTGCTACTGTCCACTCTGTAACAATGCTACTTTAAATGTGCACTTGGTCCAAATCAAGCCACTCTTTTCAATTAGTTCTTTCATATTGCCCTACCCTGGTAGAGCTTCTGTACCAAAAGAGAAAATTGACTGCAGTAACACAGATTCCCACCATCACTTGAGGCTCAGTTGTGTTTTGTTGAGTAAATGTTTGTTTTATGACTTTGGTTCTAGAATCTTGAAAACTTTTACTGTCAGAATCCATAAAGCTTTGTTCAGTTCCATCATTGAGTTTTAAGAAAAGGATTTAGCTAACCCTTCACTGTATTATTCCAGAATTCCCTTTCAAATCTACTATTTTTTTCTTTTATCCAATACCATTTTCTTTAGGTATCACTTTCTAAGCCTGACGTAAATTTTTCTTTGAGGTTTTGACATAGCATCTTGTGCTGTTGGTTTCAAATGATTTTCACATTCCTATTAGTAACTTGTCTCATCTGGCTGCCCCACTAGTGTATAAACACACAGAGTTCTGAATGCTGTGTCTTTTCTCTTCACTGATAAAAAAATTGACAAATGATAGACATTCAATAAAAAAGGTGAATACACTTTAATTATTTAAATTAAATATAAATTAATGCAGTGTTTTATCCACAAGAGCAATTGTGATTGTCAACGTGGAAGCAGAAATGAGGTCAGTTGACAGACTCCAGTCATAGTCTTTGACTCATGTCAATTACACAAAATGTGAGTTGTAAATCAGTGGATGTTGCTGTGGAAAAATCTATTTTTCAAAACTTAGACAATGCACTGTATTTTCCAGTGGAAGGGTGTCATGGATCATCAGCAAAATGGCAAAAGTAACTTGTCCTTATCACTACTTGATTCATGAAACATGGTATTATTAACTTGTTTGGACTGACATGTGTTAATATATCTCTAAACATAAGGGAGACAAAACACAGTAGAAATAAATGTTAACATACACATAAAAGTACTACCCTAGAGAGCCACCTCTGCTGCACTGCCAGCCTGAACTACGGGCCTCCTGTAGAGCTGTACCCTTTCCAGCAGGCACCATTGATTGGCTCTGACACAGCGCCAGGAGAGTGAGTTTTGCATCATCGCCCCAGCTTGGACTCAGAGCCACCACTGCTGCATGGCCTGGCCTGAATTACGAGCCTCCTCTGGAGCTGCACTGTTTCCAGGGGGCACCACTGATTGGCTCTGACACAGCGCCAGGAGGGTAACCCCACCACCACCACTATTAGATCCCCTGATTGAGCCAGTCCTTGGATGCACTCTGCAGAGGCATGGCAGGTCATAAAGGGTGGTGATTGATCCTACTATGTTCCTGATTGTATCAATAGGGATAAAGGATAGGGATTGATTTGATGAATTGTTTTCTCAATTATGAAAATTAGAATGTCTATAAGTCATTAGAGAATCAAAGATTGGGACACAATGATATCAGGAAGATTTAATGATCCAGAGATTGACTCAAGGGCAGCCCAACAGCAAAAATAAAGATGAGAAAACACTTAAGCAAGCCACAAAAACAGACTTCCAGTCCACCAATGGCAAACAGTATGGCAAAGGAGGATAAAAAAGCAGGTAGTGAACCTCTAGGACACTCAGAACTCACAGCACAGGAAGTAAAAAAACTGATCAATCAAACTCTAGAAAAATTCAAAACAGAAATTATTTCCCAGATAACCATAGAGATGGTGAGCAAAATGAAAGACATGATTTCAGACTCTAGAACACAAACTGACAAAAAATAGATGAGCTTAGGAACATAATAGAAGCCGTGAAGGCCCAGCATAAGAAAGAAATGGAAACAATGAACACCCAACATAGGAAAGAAATGGAATCCATTAAACAGATTCAAAAGGATATCCAGGAGATTAAAAACTATTGAAAGTATATGCAACAGAATAAAAGATTGCAAAGATAGAATCTCAGATATAGAAGATAGGATAGCAAACAGTGACCATGAAAAGAGAGGTCTCTTAAAAACAGTAAGGGAGCATGAGAAATCGATCCAACAACTCCTAGATGATGCAAAGAAGAATAACATAAGACTGATAGGTATCCATGAAGTACCAGAAGAAAATTCAAAGGACTTAAAAAAGCTGTTCAAACAATTAATTATGGAAAACTTCCCAAACAGCGGGGAAGAATTAGACATACAGATAAGCGAGGCATATAGGACACCAACTAACCATGATCAAAAAAAATCTATACCTACACATATAATAATCAAGATCCTAGAAACCCAAAAGAAGAACAAAATACTACAAGCAGTAAGAGAAAAGAAACAAATCACATATAAAGGAAAGCCCATCAGAATCACAGAAGACTTTTCAACACAAACCCTCAGGTCAAGGAGAGCCTGGAGTGAAGTATTTCAAGTCCTAAATGAAAACAGCCTACAACCAAGACTGATGTGTCCTGCAAAACTCTATTTCAAAATGGGTGGAGAAATAAGATACTTCCATGACAACTTCATGAATACTAAACTTGACAAACTTCATGAATACTAAACCAGCACTACAAAGAATTTTAAACAATATCCTAGAAAAAGACAATGAAGATCACAACACCAGGAGGCCCAACAGAGCAAATTAAATATCCAAGGCAAGAAACTAAAAGGAGAGGACAAAAAATAAAAAGAGTCAACAAAAGGACAATAACATGACAATAATAAGTCAGTACATATCAGTTATAATTATAAATGTCAATGGCCTCAATTCACCAATCAAAAGGAATAGATTGGCAGAATAGATTAAGAAGCAAAATCCAACAATATGTTGTATACAAAAAACACACCTAGTGCAAAAAGAAGCCCATAGACTGAAAGTGAAAGGATGGAAAACAATTCTCCACATGACAGGAGCCCAGAAAAAAGTAGGGGTAGCAATCTTATTCACAGACAAAGCAAACTTCAAACCAAAACTGATTAAGAGAGACAAAGAAGGCCACTACATCCTTGTAAAGGGAGCAATCCAAGAGGAAGAAGTGATAATCATAAACATATATGCACCAAATATAAATGCCCCCAACTATATAAAATAAATATTAAGTAACATGAAAAACCAAATAACCACTAATACAATTGTAGTGGGGGATATGAATACCCCACTATCACAAATAGACAGATCCTCTAGGCAAAAAATCAACAATGAAATACTAGAACTGAACCAAGCTTTTGAATGTATGGACTTATTAGACGTGTATAGAGTGTTCCACCCCACAAAATCAGAATATACATTCTTTTCAGCTGCACATGGGTCATTCTCCAAGATAGATCACATATTAGCTCATAAAACAGGTTTGAATAAATGCAAAAGAATTGAAGTTATTCCCTGTATATTATCAGGTTACAGTGCAAACAAGCTGGAGATCAGTAGCATAAGAAACCATAGGAACTTCACAAACACACGGAAACTGAACAACACTCTCCTGAACAATCAATGGATCACAGAAGAAATTAAAGAAGAAATCAGGTCTGGGGATTTAGCTCAGCAGTTCGGTGGCCTGCCTTGCAAGCTCAAGGACCCAATTTCAATCCCCAGTACCCCCTCAAAAAAAGAAGAAATCAGACAGTTTTTACAAATAAACGAAAATGCCAATACAACATACAGGAATCTATGGGACACAATGAAAGCAGTTCTATGTGGAAAATTCATATCACTGAATGCATACATTAGGAAAACAGAGCAAGCTCAAATAAACAACCTAACAATGGCTCTTAGACGCCTAGAAAAACAAGAGCAAGAGAATCCCAAAGCTCGAACAAGAGAGGAAAGTATAAAGATTAGAGCAGAAATCAATACAATGGAAACTAAGAAAATGATACAAAAAATAAATGAATCAAAGAGTTCATTTTTTGAAAGAATAAATAAAACTGATAAACCCTTAGCCAACCTTATCAAAAAAAGGAAAGAAAAGGCTCAGATTCATGTAACCAGGAAGGAAAAAGGTGAAGTCACAACAGATCCCACGGAAATCCAGAGGATCATTAATACGTACTATGAGAACCTGTACTCTAATAAAACAGAGAACACAGAAGAAATGGACAGATTTCTAGATACTTATGAATTACCAAAGTTGAACGAAGAAGATAAAAACATTTTAAACACCCCAATCACAGTCAGTGAAATTGAAAATGTAACTAAAAACTTACCAACAAAGAAAAGCCCAGGTCCTGATGGATTCACTGCTGAATTTTACAAGACATTTAGAGAAGATCTACTGCCATTACTCTTCAGACTTTTCAATGAAATTGAAAGAGAAGCAATGCTTCCAAATTCATTCCTGGAAGCAAATATCACTTTGATTCCCAAACCTGGGAAAGATGTAACTAAAAAAGAGAACTACAGGCCAATCTCCTCAATGAATACAGATGCAAAAATCCTTAATAAGATACTAGCAAACAGAATACAGAGGATCATGAAGAAGATCGTACATCCTGACCAAGTCGGATTTATTCCAGGGATGCAAGGATGGTTCAACATATGTAAATCAATAAATATAATACACTATATTAACAAAGTCAAGGACAAGAACTACATGATCCTCTCCATAGATGCAGAAAAAGCATTTGACAAAATTCAACACCCATTCATGATAAAAAAAAAAACTCTGCAAAATATTGTAATAGATGGTGTATGTCTCAATTTAATAAAAGCTATCTATGGAAAACCAACAGCCAACATCATATTAAATGGTCAAAAACTGAAAACCTTCACTTTAAAATCAGGAAAAAGACAAGAATGCCCACTATCACCACTCCTCTTTGATATAGTTCTGGAAACATTAGTCATAGCAATTAGACAAGAGAAAGAAATTAAAGCAATAAAGATAGGAAAGGAAGAAGTTAAACTGTCATTATTTGTTGATGATATGATACTCTACATTGAAGACCCAAAAAACTCCACCAAAAGACTTCTCGACTTAATTGACACTTTTAGCAGAGTAGCTGGATACAAGGTCAACACCCAAAAATCAATAGCCTTCTTGTACACAAACAACAGACTCACTGAGAAAGAAAGTAGGGAAACAATTCCTTTCACAATAGCACCCAAAAAAATGAAGTATTTGGGAATCAATCTAACAAAAGAAGCAAAAGACCTCTACACTGAAAACTATAGCACTCTTAAAAAAGAGATTGAGGAGGATATAAAAAAATGGAAGGATCTCCCCTGCTCCCGGGTAGGGAGAATAAACATAAACAAAATGGCCATGCTACCAAAACTGCTATACAGATTCAATGCAATACCAATTGAAATCCGAATATTATACTTCACAGAACTAGAAAGAAGAATCCAAAAATTCATTTGGAACCATAAGAGACCTAGAATAGCAAAAGCCATATTAGGCAACAGAGACATGGCAGCGGGTATAACAATTCCCAATTTGAAACTATACTACAAAGCCACTGTGATAAAAACAGCATGGTACTGGCAAAGAAACAGACCTGAGGATCAGTGGAACAGATTGGAAGATACAAAAACAACTCCAGATGTACTCAGCTACCTCATCTTTGACACAGGAGCCGACAGTCTCCACTGGAGGAAAGATAGCCTCTTTAATAAATGGTGTTGGCAAAACTGGATCTCAACCTGCAAAAGATTAAAACTAGACCTTTATCTGTCACCATTCAGTAAATTAAAATCCAAGTGGATTAAAGACCTAAATATAAAAACAAAAACACTAAACTTGCTGGAAGATAAGTTAGGCAGAACTCTGGAAGACATTGGCATAGGAAAAGACTTTATGAGCAAATCCTCAGTAGAACAGGAACTAGCAGAAAGAATCAACAACTGGGATCTCATCTTATTAAAAAGCTTCTGCACTGCAAAAGAAACCATCAACCGAACTAAGAGAAAACCTACAATGTGGGAAAAACTTTTTACCAGCTGCTCCTCAGACAAAGGACTATTATCTAAAATATATAAAGAACTTAAAACAACCAGCCCCCCCCAATATAAAGACCCAATTCTAAAATGGGCATCTGAAATGAACAGACATTTCTCAGAAAAAGAAATAAAAGCAACAAGTAAATATACAAAAAAATGCTCCACATCACTGGTCATTCGAGAGATGCAGATGAAAACAACACTAAGATTTCACCTCACCCCACAAAGAATGGCTGTTATCAAGAAATCACACAACAACAAATGTTGGCGCAGTTATGGGGAGAAAGGAACCCTTCTCCATTGTTGGTGGGAGTGCAGACTGGTGCAACCACTATGGAAGTCAATATGGAGATGCCTCAAAGAACTAGGATTAGAGGTTCCATTTGACGCAGGTATCCCTCTGCTGGGTATCTTTCCAAAAGAATTAAAAGAATCATACCACAGTGATATATGCACATCAATGTTTATAGTGGTATAGTTTATAATAGCTAAAACTTGTGAACAGCCCATTTGTCCATCAGTTGGAAAATGGATAAAGAAGATGCGGTTTTTCTATGAAATGGCATACTACTCGGCCATAAAGAATGAGAAAGTAGATTCATTCATAGATAAATGGGTCCATTTTGAGGATATACTCCTAAGTGAAATGAATAAGTCACATATATGCAAATACCAAATAGTTTCTCTGGTGTGAAAAACTAAAATAGTACTCAAGATCCTAACAGGACAATTAGCAATGTGAAATAGGAAGAAAAGGACCAAAGGTGTAGGGACAGTGAGAAGGATAGGGAAAGGGGAATAAGGGAAAAGGAAAAAAATATGACAAAATGTAAAAATGGAATGAAAGTGTTTGAAGGTGGGGAGGGGAGGAGGGGGTGAAGGGAGGGTGGGGACAAGGGGAAAATACGAGAACCAAGACCTGGCATGTAAAGGTACAAGATCCCAGTAATGAATGTAACTGTACTGTCTACCTAGAATGTACCAATAAATTCAATTTAAAATTAAAAAAACACAACCCTAAATTATGTAAATCCCTAGGTCAGAATATTTCATAATGATGGGAAATAGGATCTGTCAAAGAGTTTTAGCCTTGCATTTAGTTTTTGCATTGAGAGCAAAAACAAATGCCAATGTCATTCTTACTTTAGAGCCTCTCAAAGACATCCTTTCCATGGGTCAGAAAGAAATGCGGCCAGCTGCAGGAAAGGACAGAATTCTGTTGGATACTACATGGATATACATAGGGATGGCTCAGTGAACACCCTTGGAACATATAATGGACACTGTAAATTTTATGGCACTGATTTTCAAACTGTGTTTCATGGGTTCCCGTAGAAGTGTTTTAGGTTATATAGTTAAAGACTGGGAGTAATAGGTTTCTGACCCTGTATAGTTTTTATTTCCTCTTTCATGTCTTTTGTACACTGATGTTAACCATATTTTAAATGTATCTATGACAAAAAAAACTGTTGGCCTAGTATTGTGTGTGATAAAGACAGTTGCTTAAACAAAATACACATGATATGGGAAACAGGGAGGTGGAACTTTTGGAGATAGTAAGAGGATCTGTGGATGGAGAGAGAGACAGGGGAGGGGGATGACAGGGAAGTAAAAGGATTACGATGTGATTTAAATATATGTGCCAGCTCCAGTGGACGCATTATGTATTGCAAACATGTACTAATAAAAAAGTTCTAACGATAAAGTTCTGTGAAAAGTAAAAAAAAAGACAGTTGCTTTATCTATTGATCTATTAGTAAAATAACCTTTCTCACTAGATTACTGAGAATGTTAAATGAAATGATGCACTTAAAAATACTTTTCCGTCTCAGCCCATCTAGGCTGCAATAAAAAAATGCCATAAACTAGGTACTTTATAAATAACAGAAATTTACTTCTTACAGCTCTGGAGCCTGAGAGGTCCACAATTAATGTGCTGGCAGATTGGTGCCTGGAGCAGGCTCTCTTTCTGGCTCTTTCTCACCTTGCTCTTCAGTAGTAGAAGGAGTTAGTTTGTTCTCTGGGATTTCTTTTATAAGAGCACTCACCCCTGTCCTATGGATTTCCCTCTCTTGACCTAGTCACCTCCATAAGGCCTCTTCTTTTACTACTATAGCTCTGGATGGAAGATTTCAACATGTGAGCACAGAAGGGGTAAACATTCATTTTGCAAATTTAAAAGTGCTTATTTGTTAGATGTTATAGATGGTTCCTGCCCTTTATTTTAGAAAGTTATGGCAAAAGATAGACTAACACAAGGACTATATTTATACCACTACCCATCGCCATGTCCTTAGCTTTTATCTTTACATTTTTCTTTATGAAATTGTTTTTTATCGTAGAGGTGCATATAGTTAGCTTATTACTAGTGCAGAAAGTAATCGGCTTCACTTCCTAAATCTCTCAGTTCCCTGGTAAAACAAACCCCAGGGACAGAGTTCTGTAGCCTATGATGTTATCACAAAACAATCCCTCCATACAAGATAGTGTTGAAGTTTTTTAATTAAAGTATCATGATTTTCTTCAACCTTTCCTGCTGCAAAGACACAAGTTATGGAGGGGTGATATCCTGTTTAAACCGAGTTTCATTTCATTCCCCAGTGCCTTAAGAGAAGAAAAATAAGCACCTCTGATCTTTATTATTCTGATAATAAAGAATGTTCTCTTAATTTCCTATTGTTGTGTACAAGATTTAGTGCTTACCCTTTAATTTCAGTGTCAGAATGTGAGCTGTAATTAATTTTCATAAAATGGAAAGCAATAAAGTCAGATATATTAAATGCTGGCTATAGAGGTTGAGATTGTATAATTTACAATTAGGGATGGTGGGGGAAGGATCCGCCTGCACATTAAATAAGTGATAACTCATCTTGGCTTCGGCATTGGAGATTACGAAAGTGGTCAACAAAACTGCTCACACAAAAATCCCAAGTCTGTGCAATACTCAGAACCTTCTCAAGCAGGTCCATCAAACCTGGCATCTCTTCTCCCTATACTCAAGTTTGGATCAGTTTTATTATCATTAATTAATAATAATAATATGCATGAACCTAAATTACTACCTAATGAATCACCTAAAACCTTTCCTAGGCATTATTTGCAACGAACTATAGATAATAGGCCATAATTCTATATCAACCATAAAATAAGTCAGCTGCCTACTTATTAAAAATGCAGATTCCCTTCATCTTACTTTCAGAATATCCATAGAGAATATATGTTTAAAAATCATGGAATATTTGGACAATGATTATGAGTTTTAGGTCACATATTAAAAGGAAGCTATATACAAAATTATTTATAAAACTTTATCATATAAAAAGTCTACTCCCATTGGAGGCATTAGAAGGTACACTCCTTTGTTGTCTTATTTTGCTTAGGACATGCTCCCTAAAAAATGCTATTTTTGAAATGGTCATTAAATGAGCAAACAGAAGCAGTGATTTTTTTTTTCAGTTAAATGGATGCATATTTTAGAAATTAGTGGTGCAAACTTTACAGTGTAGAGAGTTCCTTATCTCAATGTAATTTCACAGTGTTCCCTAAAGGGACATCAGAGTGAACTGTGCTATCTTGTGCTTCACAGTGAACACTGACAGGTGAAGTGGCCTCTCTTAGCTCTACCTGTGATTTCTCTGGCAGTGCAGAAGCTTTTTAAAAAGATGAGATCCCAATTGTTGATTCTTTGTACTGGTTCCTGTGCCACTGAGGATTGGTAAAGGACTGAGCCAGAACCTGGATCTAAGATCAGGACCCTCTGAATACAGTTCTGGGGCAATGCTGAGAACACAGCTGCTAAGATCAAGAGTGAGTATATTAATTGATGTGGACCACTGTCATAGAGCTGGACTATTGAAGTATTCTTGCACTGCACCTGATGGAAGAGAGGTCCTCAGGCATGAAGACCAGGATAAGTACAGCAACCTCAGGCATCACCTGAGAATAAGGAAGACCATTCAGAGAAGGGAGCAGGAACTACACATCCAACCTATGAGGCAGGTAGGTCTGAGAAGAATGACATTCAAACTAGGTAGTCATTAGCCTTAGGTTCAATTCATGACCAATAATTCCTTTGGCTCCACCAAGATGAACACACATGGGACATACTCAGTCCTCTGCAGATCCTGCTGCTCAGTGATAGAACAGAGGTGAGCAGTCATCTAGAGGTTACCATGAAGATAGGAGCGTGCCCCACCCTGGAGCAGTGAAAGATGATAAAACCATAAGTGACTCTTTTATCTGCACATGGAAAGATCGCTGCATGTGTGAGAAAAAAAATCTAAGAGAAAATTAAATCATACTGTAAATTTTAAAATTGCTGTTCAAAGATGGATTTATAGAAAACAAACACATTTTTAACTTTATATTTCTGTGTGACCTGATTATTTTTATAATAAACAGGTATCACTTTTATAGTTAAAAAAACTAAACACAATGATTACATTTTGTAAAAACCTAAATTGTGATCTCAATCTTAACACATTGCTTGAAATGTGTTGGTCAAGATGACATCATTCCTGAGATCAGAAACATTAGCCACAGCAATTAGACAAGAGAAAGAAATAAAAGCAATAAAGATAAGAAAGGAAGAAGTGAAACTGTCATTATTTGTTGATGATATGGTACTCTACATAGAAGACCCAAAGAACCCTGCCAATAGACTTCTAAACGTGATTGACAGATTCAACATAGTAGCTGGATACAAGGTAAATACTCAAAAATCAAAAGCCTTCTTGTACACAAATAACAGACTCACTGAGAGTCAAATTAGGGAAATAATTCTTTTCACAATAGCATTCAAAAAATGAAATATCTAGGAATCAATCTAACAAAGGAGATCAAAGACCTCTACACTGAAAATTACAGCACTCTTTAAAAAAAGGATATAAGAAAATGGAAAAACACCCCTTGTTCTTGGGTAGGAAGAATCAATATAGTGAAAATGGCCATACTTCTAAAACTTCTATTCAGATTATGTTCAATCCCTATTGAAATCCCAACAGTATATTTCATAGAACTAGAGAAAACAATCCAAAAATTCATTTGGAACCAGAAGAGACCTAGAATAGCAAAAGCAATTCTAGGCAACAAAGTCATGGCCAGGGGTATCACAATCCCTAATTTGAAACTATACTACAAAGCCACTGGGATAAAAACAGCATGGTACTGGCAAAGAAACAGAACCAAGTTTCTGTGGAATAGATTATAAGATGCAGAAACATCTCCTGACATACTCAACTACCTCATCTTTGACAAAGGAGCCAACCATCCTCACTGGAGGTGAGGTAATAAGTGATGTTAATAAGTGGTGTTGGAAAAAACTGGATTTCAACTTGTCAAAGATTAAAACTAGACCCGCATCTTTCACCATGCACTAAACTAAAATCCAAGTGGATTAAAGATATAAATATTAAAACAGAAACATGAAACTTGTTGGAAGGTAAGTTAGGTAAACTCTTGAAGATATCAGCACAGGAAAAGGCTTTATGAACAAATCCTCAGTAGCACGGGAACTAGCAGAGAGAATCAACAACTGGGATATCGTCTCTTTAAAAAGCTTCTGCGCTGCTAGAGAAATCACAAGCAGAGCTAAGAGATAACCCACAATGTGGGCAAAAAACTTTTACCAGCTGTTCCTCAGACAAGGTCTACTATCTAGAATATATAAAGAGCTCAAAAAAATCAGACCCCCCCAAACATAAAGACCCAATTCAAAAATGGACACCTGAAATGTTTCTCAGACAAAGAAGTAAAAGCAGCAAATAATCACATGAAAAAATGTTCAACATCACTGGTCATTAGAGAGATGCATATGAAAACAACACTGAGATTCCAACTCACCCCAGTAAGAATGGCTGCTACTGTAAGGGAAAGGAAATAAGGGCAAAGAAAAAAATATGAGAAAATGAAAAAATGGAAATAAAGTGTTTGTAACTAGGGAAGGAAGGAGGGAGTAAAAGGAGAGCAGGGGTAGGGGGAAAAAATGAGAACCAAGACCTCCTGTCATGTAAAGGTACAAGATCCCAGTGATGAATGTAACTATACTGTATACCTAAAATGTACCAATAAACACAATGAGAAAAAAAAAAGAATGGCTGTTACCAAGAAATCAACTGATAACAAATGCTGTCAGGGATATGGGGAGACAGAAACCCTTCTTCATTGTTAGTGGGAGTGCAGACTGGTGCAGCCACTGTAAAAATCAATATGGTGATACCTCAAACAAGTAGGATTAGAAGTCCAAGCTGTTACTCTGCTGGGTATCTTCTCAAGAGAATTAAAAGAATCCCCACTTTACCACCAACATAGACCAAGAAGTTTCCTACCAAGAATTCATAGCAATTTCTTATGAGTAGGCACAAGTTAAAGAATCATACAAAAAAAAAAACAACTAGACCTTCCCAATCCTCTCATCTCCACCTCCATGCCACACCTCAGTTCATTATAATTTTATTCTATTTTTTCAAAGTTTATATTCTTTTTAAGTGGGAAAAATTTGGGCCCAGAAAATTGAATAAAACTATCCTTGGATAAGCTGCATTATTTTTCCTGTGAATTTATGCTTTAAATGCAAAGTACAGATACATATTTAAAAGCAAGTAGAATACAATGTGTATTGGCCCTATAATCACAACAGAGATAGTGTTTATTATACATGCTCATCAGCCCCTTTTCAGCCTGAATGGTCCCTAATAACTATGGCATGGTCATTTTGGTCTGCAACAGCTGACCTAAGGTAAGTCACTTATGCGTTGCTTTCCATCAATGGGTAAATGAATCTCTTAGAAGAGTCCAGCAGGTATCTATTAATGAATGTTTCCTTTCCATAAGTATCTAGTTCTGAAGTAGTACTATGTTTCATGTGTAGGGGCTATGGATATAAAAAGGAGAAAATGTTAGCAATTCATAGTAGAGAAAATATGTTAAGGGAAATAACTAGTTTATCATCTTTAGTCCTATGTTGAGGGTTTGAAAGAATATTTTAAATTATTGTTGCAATATCTCCAGAGCACTGACAACCTTTTAGAAATTAGAAAAATGGAAAGAATTATTAGAATTAGTCTGATTCTTACTTCGTTATTCTAGATTATTTTGTAGTTTACAAAAAGCATTAACGCTATTGTCCCATTTGATTTCATAATACTACCTGAGGTCATACATTGTCCTGTTTAATGATGACAAAAGTGAAGTGGACTTTAACTAGAATATTACATAATATCCATCCCCTCCCTCCTCCTTCCCCAAACAGCTCTGATTTTGTCTACACCTCTGCCTCTTCCTTGTTGCCTTACATCTGGCAAGTGATTGGCTCAATCTGTAGCCAGGGACTCTTCCGAGTAAACCAAGCCAACCACAGCAATTTCTTTCCTCCGGCCAGTGCTTGGCTTAGGCACTGTCCTGTGACTCAATTCTTACTAATGAGATAAATCTCATAAAATTCCTCTCTCTTAAAGATAAGGCAAGGGGAGGGCTTGGGATTTAGCTTAGTGGTTCCGCCACCTGCCTCACAAGTGCAAGGACCGGAGTTTGATCCCCGGCACCAAAAAAAAAAAAAAAA
>NW_022900949.1:35395680-35407796 GCF_012274545.1 Fukomys damarensis
AAAAAAAAAAAAAAAAAAGATAAGGCAAGGGTAACTCTTTCCTGCCTATTTTTTTGGGATGCTAGAAACAGCTGTGGGCATTTTGCAAACAGGCCAATGACCCCAAAAGTGAGACTTCCAGTTCTAATTCATCCCATCTGTTTTATTTCACATCTGTAAATCTAGCAGCCTGTTGGATAGCTCCATTTTGGGTATTTCATCATACCTTGAACATAATGTATTCAAATTAGTACTCTTTATTCCCCCACTTCCCTTGTAATTTGTACCAGTCTTGCCTGTCTCATTAACTGATACCACTGCTCTTGCCAAATTCAGATCTATTAGCAAGTCCCCCTACTCTCACTCCAAAACATGACCAAGGTTAGTCCCTTTGTATGTAATTTCACTGTTACTATCTCCAAACAAGTCCAGTGTTTCTGGCCTATAGGTTTTCAACTCCCTTCTATTTTAGCCGTCTTCAAAAATCTAGTCTCCATGTAATAGCCATAGCCAACTTCGCAAAAGTATAACACATAATGTCTCTCCTGGTGGAAAGCCCTCAATCAGCTTCTCATGGCATTCAGAATAAAATGCAGACCTCTTAGCACAGTGTCTGTAGTCCTGTGAGAACTTAACCTCCCTATTTCACGAACACTCCAAGCTCATTGCTGCACGGAGACTGCACACACAACTTCCTCTGGGTGGTACACACAACCCCTCACCAGATCTTTGGGTGGCAAACTTCATCTCAACAGGTTTCAGCTCAGTGTTACCTTTTCAAAAGAACCTGCCAATCTGATGCAGCTCCCTTACACACAGTCTCCATCACATAACCAGTTATAGTCTCCTCGTAGTACTATCATCCTCCTAAATGGTCTCATGTACTGATGCTATGTTATCATGTCTCTCCCCCACTATAATACAAACTCTATGGGAACAGGAACATTTTCTGGCCTAGAACAATGGTAACACAAAATTGACACTGGATGAATAATCTGTGAAATGAATGAAGGAAGGCACTTTGCTAAATGACAGAAGTACAAGAGCAAACACAGCTAATCCTTTCTATGAATTTTCCGCTCAATTATTCATTTTAGAATTTTGCTAGAAATATTGAGCCCAGAAATGAAGAAGGAAAATAGGAAATCTACCCAATAAGGGACATTTGAATTAATGCATTGTGTGAACAAAAATTGATGTCACATTATTTTAATACATTGAAATTTGGGAATTGCTAATAATAGACAATGCTTACACCGATAATATAGAAATATCCAGGGCTTTTACAGTAGTTGACCCCATCCTGCATACTAGAGAAGAGTAAGTACAGGGTTAGGAAATGAAGGCCCAGAGGAAGGGCTTGAGGTAAGAGGAAATGGTCAGGCTCAGGAATGGGAGATGGTGAATAGAGAAACAAAAAGAACATGATCAAGTAGAGGTGACCAGACTTCTGAAATTAACAGGTGATATAAAGTCTTGTCTTGTACAAGTTTATAGTACATGTATATATATATATATAGCTATATATATATATGCATCAATACCCTTTGTCTAGACTTCTCTATAAATTAATAGAATTCTCTATAAAATTAATATTACATGAGCATTTTTTGCAACTACATAAACTTGTCTTTCCAAGTGAACTGTGCAATAGTCTCATGCATCTTTCATTCAGCTCACTTGAGAAATTCAGGCAAAAATCCAAGAAAGTGTGATGACCCTGACTTTGGTGTTATACATGTTAACTTTGAGATGACTTTCAGATATCCAAATAGAAACGGCAAGTACCGGGCCATTTTGTAACATCCTGTACCATTTAAGAAATCAAATTATTGGCAAAATGAGTCCATAGTTTTTTATGTGCTCAACTTTTAATGGTTTAATTCATCCATCTTTATTGACTGTATTCTTCCTCTGTGTCAAGAAAGCATGGTCTAATTCACCCATAACAACACAGTTTAGAGTAACATCTAATGGAACTGATAAATCTTTTTATCTCTTTCTACCTTTACTCGGGTGTTCTTCACCTTGGAGTGTGTGGATTTTCCCCAGTTGATTACACACACCTTGCCAGTTACCTATTGCTATATGGAACCAACTACTGCAAATCTCAGAAGCTTAAACTCTTTGGTGGTGGTTTTGTGGTGGTTCTGTCATCACTCGCATTGTTTTTAGTATCTTACACTGGGAATGGCTACAAGGCTGAGTTCAGCTGGGATCTTAAGGGGAGCACCTGTGCGAGGAAGTGAAAGCTGCCAGTCTTAAAACCCTTAAAAAGCGTCAAGATAACATTTCCATCACATTCGATTGATCCAAGCAGTCACAGAGCCCACCACAACTCAAGGGAGGAGAGAATAGATCCTACCTCTAAATGAGAAATTTCAAAAATTTGACATTGTCATAAGAATCAAGAAACTCTACCCTAAAACCAGTGTTCCAGTCTGGGCTCTCATTCTCTTGCCTGTTGTATAACCTTTCTCTGTCTGTGTTTCCCTGTCTACAAAATAGCGATGATAACCATATCAACAAATATTCATTGGGATTGTTGCATGCAGCAGGTGGCTGGGACCAGAATAAAGAATAAGATGATCTGCGTTTTCAGGTAGTGTAGAGTCTACACTAGTGAAAGAAAATATGTTTGCTCATCATTCTTTCGACGAATAATGAATAAGTATTTGCAAAATACCAAGAAAAGCATTTGTGCAAATCTCTGCTATATTACAGAATGGAGTTGAAATTATGGAACTAGCTTCTTCTCAACATGTGTTTTGACTAAACGGATCTTAAAAGTATCTATTCTCTGGCTGGGGATTTAGCTCAGTTGTGCCACACCTGCCTCAAAAGCACAAGGTCCTGAGTTTGATCCCCAGTACTGAAAATAAAAATCATCTATTCTCATGTTTTGGTTAGTGAATGTAGACGCTTGATCTAGATGTTCTTCTTTTGATTGACACTTAGACGAGAGCATTGGTTTATTTTCATGTCCCCTCATCTTTGTGGCAGTTAAGAATTATGACACAACCCACACAAACACTTAACAAAACTACTAGGAAACTCCGTTTTTGTTTTCTTCACAGAAACCTAAAGCGATATTGTCTTTGAAGCCATTTAGATGAATCTGAACGTCAGATGAGCACCGGGATCATAGCTTGATGGGAGCGGGGTGGGAATGTTGTGTGCATCCTGAATTCTCCCTGTTCCACTACCAGTCCCTTCACTAATGCAGAGTCAGTGTGTTGGTCAGTCTTCTGTCACTGTAACAAAACGCCTGACATCAACTACTTATGAAGGAAGGAGGTTTATTTAGCTCACAATTTAGGAGGCAGAAAGTCCATGGGGCATCGCACAAGCTCCGTGGTGGAGACTGTCTCTGACTGTCTCATCTCACGGCTCTGGTGCTGAGCCCTGGTGGGAATGTGAGAAACAAGCAAGTGATCACAAGCAAGCCAGATGGAGGCTGGGATCCCAGGATCTCTTGAGGGGACACCTCGAAGGGCCCAACACCTCCCACCAAACCACACTGCCAACAGTGCAAGCCTAGAGACCAAGCACTTAGCATGCACACCTTCAGGAGGGCACAGGAGCCTGTGTCCAAACCACAGCCCTCAGGTTGGAGCTTCCCAACAGAGTCCACCCAGGGGATTTCAGCACTGGTTTGACTTTGACATTTCAACCACTAATAACCTTTCTTCTAGACTTTTCTGAGTAGTTCTTAAAGGAATAACCAAACAATAAAATACACTTGCGTGTCACTGTCTTATTGAAGCAGACAGGAAACACATTTTCAGCCTCCTGAAATGATTGTGAGGCTGCTCAGAAGTCAGGAGTGACTGGAACTAGTGTGCAGAGTTCCCCGTGTATGCACCTCTCACCGTCTGGGGCTCGCTTACACACTGACACAACACATGAAGGCTTGTTCACCCGTGTTTCACCACAGGGCCTTCCTTAATTGAAATCTTGCCTGTGATTTTACATGCTTTTTTTTTCCACAAAGCATCATATAAATAAGTTTTAAACAGATAAATACACTTTTATTTACACGTCATGCAGGATTAAATAGCATAATAAACTGACAAGTACTGATTTGAAGACGGACCTGGCTGAGTTTATATTCAAGCACTGTCACTTACTAAAAGATTAGAAGTTTCTTAAAGGAGTTCTACTCTTCTATAAAGAAGGATAAATTTGGGTCATTTATAGGAAATGGATGTACTTTGAAACCATAACGTTAAGTGAAGTAAATTAGACACACAAGCTTAAATATCACATGGTTTCTCTTATATAAGAAAGACAAAGCTTAAATAAATTAAAAAGCAAAATAAAAGACAGAAAAAGGGAAACAGGGAGATAAATCTTTTGTGAATGATAAGGGGACCAAAGAATGAAGGGTGGGTTTTATTTAGGAATGACACTTAGTCATGCACATAATGTTACAACAAGACATCCCGGTATTCTTGTCCCTTGTGTGAGCCCCTGGCCCTTGTGTCATGCTCCTTTGTGATACCCAATCTGAACCACAGCTAGAGCAGAAAGGGAAGGATGAAGTATTTCTCAGACAGTGAGGACAAGGCTCTGTCCTGTGACTCTCTCCTGTGCAGGTGCCTGAATATGGGAGACAGGCTTTCAATATGTTTAATAACAAGGACATTGACTTACTTGATTTTCATGTCAACGCATCAAAGCTATTAAATGGAAAATTGCTAATTTTAGGCAAAAGCAACACGTTTTTGGCAAAACCAATACTTTTCAAAATTCCCACAGGAATCGCTTCTCGGCCTTTTGGCTAAGATCAAGCGTAAAATTCCCACAGGAGAGGACATACTTCAGCATATTGCTCAGAAACAAAGCACCAGACGATTTCCTTTACCATTTCTTGAAGTGGTGACTTTCCAGAGAGGCCTTTGCCATGTAAAGAGCTCTTGAAGTGCTGGCTGAGCTTGGCCTTCTAGAGTCCTGTGTCCAGAGCCACTTGAAGGAAAGCTCCTACTCCCAAAAAACTAGCCTCAGAATAAGGCAAACAGAGCCACTTGAAGGGAGCTTTTTTATTTTATTTTATTTTATTTTTTAATTTGGTACTGGGGTTCAAATTTGGGTCCTTGCTCTTGAGAGGCAGGCACCGGAACCACTGAGCTAAATCCCCAGGCCTGAAGGGAGCTTTTTAAGCAGGGAATAAAGCAGTTGAAAACAGAGAATAAAGCACTGCTTCATTAGACTCCTCAGGGAGAAGGTAGGTAAAGAGCTGAGTGGAGACCCATGCTCCCATTTTAAACAACTTGGATCTCACAAATTGAAAAGGATGAAGCCCCCAACCCCACCTGGCCCCGGTCCTGCCTTTTTCCCTGGGACTTGCACTGGCAACTCTGTGCAACTCAGGCTAGAAACAGGGGCCCTGCTTCCTCATGGGGTTACTCCTGCCGGTGCTATTCCCTGTCAGTGGCAAAAGGGACAAACACTTCTTCCGCAGCAGAAGCCTCTGTCTTTTTCTGCCAGTATTCTTTCGTCTCTGAGCACACATTAGGGAACTTTCGGAGGAGCAAGGCCAAAGAGCAGGGAGGGCTCCAAGCCTTGGAGCTGATGTGTCCCCCTGGCAGTACCTAGCCAGTGCCCAGTGACGGACACTCCCTGCAGCCAGGACAGGAACTTCAGGGTCAGGTACTGTGTGGCAACAGCTTCAAAATCTGCTGGACCAGGCAGAGACGCATAACATTTCAGAGAGCCCGAGTGAGAAGATTAAGATCACATTTCCCGTTTGGGCCCACTTCCTCAGCCCTCTGTTTAAGAAGCCTGGTTTGAGAGCCTGGCTGCTGGGAGCCCTGGCCCTGTCAGGTTCCTGTGACTGACAGCTCTTCCCTTGGCGTCTTGGCTCCCAGAGGTAACCAGAGCAGCAAGGGAAAGGAGGGCACTTCAGGAGGCGACTTCTGGCAGCTTTCTTTCCTCTGACTGGCACAGATCCCTGTAACAGTTAGCCCGGTCCTCCCCAATAAAACCAGTCACCTCTGACATCCCGGCAGCTCTGTGTGAAGCTGGCATCAAAACACTTAACCTGCTGGATCTCCTTTCTCCCGACACCTGGCCAGGCCGCAGACTAAACAAACAGGGATTCTCTACTGCGCAAAAGTTGGCTTCTTTCACTAGGTCTCCCATCTGTTAAAAAGCCATTGTCTGACAAAGTGTTCGGCTAGCTGGCCAGCGAGAGCAATTGCACACTGAACGGCCCCCTTTCCCCCATAAAAAGTCCTCTTTAGCATTTTCTTTTCTCCCTGGTTTTCACCGCCTGATTTATTCATTGGTTTCACCTCTTCTCCCCTCCCCCTTGGTCGGGAGGAGAGCCTCCTTGTCTTCAGTTTCTCAGAGGTCATGTCTTTTCAGTCACCAGGACAATGCACGCCACTGGCATCTGCTTCCAGATCCAATCAGCCATATTGTGAACACATCCTGCCAGAGAATTGTTCCTCCTTTTGCTCGGCTTTGTTGCCAATTTCATGCCATGTATCGCCCCATGTTTTGTGCTTCATGAAGCTGTCACCGGCATAAAAGTGGCCTGACCAGGGTCGTAGTAAAAGGGGTGGGAATGAAACATCCACCAAAATGTTGAGCAGGCCACCCACAGTCCACACAACACACACACACACACACACACACACACACGCGCGCGCACACACGCGTGTACACACACACTTGCAGCCTCCACAGTCAGACCTAGCTCCCACACACACTCACCCGCCATCCCCAGCTCACTCCCAGCACACTCACACTGTCCCCACAAGCACACAATACCCCTCGTGGACGCACAGCCCATGCACGCAAGTTCCATGCTCACATGTGCACACGAAAAGTTCTCTGTATAGCACAAAGGCAAACTCGTGTGCATTGGGCCCTCACCTATTTTTCTGTCCCCAAGATGCAATTGGCACCCTGGTAAGATACTTTACACTTCTCCAGAGAAGAAATGGTTTTATAAGGGGTCAGAGTCTGATGCCCTTAGTAATGACAGTGGGGGGTGGGGTAGCGAAGGGCTGCAAGTTTCAAAAAGAGTTTTTCCTCTCCTACTTACATGCAAAATATTAATAACCTTCGATGTGCAATCTTAAAAATACACCAGACAGTATTTTACAAGGCAAATCAAACGACTCCTGATTAAACTAGCATTACAGGAGGCATGTTCATTGATTCTCTTTTTTTGACGTATTAATATTTCACAGAGAGCAACAATATGCACACAGAGGGGAAACATGTAAACATAAAAATTGACTTCTTCATTTGAGAGAAGGTGTCCGCAAGCCCCCTCCTCTCCAAGTAATGATTCTTGGGTGCAAGAGAGTTGCGACTTACCAAGAGGGTCTTTGTAAAGCATGGGTCAGCCTGCAGACACAAAAGACTGAATCAGGAAGACAGGAACTGGGTTACTCATCCCGTAGTGTGGGGACCATGAAAAGATGGTACCTTCTCCAGAATGTAATCAGCTAGGAGGAGATGGGCAACAAGAACCCGAACTCACTGCCATGCGAATTTGCCACAGTTTCATTTTATTTGGATATTATGTCATTGCATATTTATTTTTAAAAGTTCTAGAGATTCAGAATATAACATACTTCTGTATAGTCCATCTACACTTACATTTCCCATGTTTCTATACTTGCACTGTGAGGTCACCATGCCTTTTTCTGTCAGTGATATTGATGGTTTTGGGCTGGTTGGAGATTGCCACAGAACAGCACCACACAGACACACAGAGATGGTGGCCACCCTCAAGTCAAGAGAAGTTTATAACAAGCCAAGGATTTAGCTCAGTGGTTCTGCTGCCTGCCTGGCAAGTGCAAGGTCTTGAGTTCAATCCCTGGTTAAAAAAAGAGAGAGAGGAGTTTATAACAAAATCATCACCTCAACATCTTGATCTGTAACATCTGTCCTCCAGAACTCTAAGAAATAAACTTTCCTTGTAGAAGTCTCCAGTCCTTGGGGTTTTGTGGTGGCAGTGAGGCTGACTGACTAAGAGCCATCCTGAGGTGTCTGAATGACCCTGGAAGGTTTGAGAGAGAAAGGACAAAACATCTGAGCACTACATACCACCGTCAAAACCAGTGCGTCCCTTCATAGACAGGGGATAAGACCAAGGGTGGGACTGGTCTCCACCCAACATACCGAGGTCCTTATTAACTGTCATTTCTACTCTTGAAAAGTAATTCATCAGGGTTTTGTAGGAAATAGAGCACATTACTGCCTAAAAGTAACATATAGAATCAAGGTGGAGGAAGCCTGGCTGGAGGGAACTACTCGAAGTGTGCATTCACCCACCCTCCCTAAAAGTATCCATTCACCCTTGGGTCCCTAAATATTAGTTGAGCATCTACTCTGTGCCAGGTGTTAGACAGAGCCCAAACATGAACAGGCCACAGCATCCGCAACTCAAAGGGCTGTGAATCTTGAGAGGGAGACAGGCACTAACATGGGAGTTTACAATTCAATACTTGCTACCATGTAAATATTGATCTACAAAAGTAGAGTGGGGAGTGAGTCATTTCCCAGAAAAAACACTTGGCTTTTTGCAGAAGTGGAAAGAACGACAGGACCTGGCATGGTGACTGAAGGGGAGATTGCGAGAGAGTGGAAAGAAAAGATACAGAAAACTTTGCAAGCGGGAGTGGTGGAGAGGGGTCCGATGTACAAAGCTGATGAGGGACACGGGCCTGGAGACACAATAATACTTCGGCGATATCAGTTCAGAAAGAAAAGAAGATGATCTCTAAGGCTCAATTTCCCAACCTAACTTCAAATACACCAGCCCATGGCTTTTCTCCTGACTTCATTATTTCTAACTTTTTCACAGAGCTTTTGAAATTCTAAATGCCACCAGTGTGACCACAGTTCAAAATGTGCTTTCCTTTTTTTGTTGCTGTTTCATGAATTTTTCTTTCTTTCCTAGCCCTATACTTTTTATTTTTGTTTAATAAGGACATTGAGCCGGCAGGGCTCCTAAGAGGGTCGGAGTCTGCTTTGTGCTCTGTGTGAGCATGTATGTGTGTGTTAAACAATTTCATGGACATCTGTCATGCACAGTTAACTTTGTATCGCTGCATTTTAAGTGGTAGGCCCAGGCTTGGCCGGCAGTGATAAAGTGGCTGGCAGTTTTGAAAAAGCCACAGGATAACAGAGCATGAATCATAAAACACACTACTGTGTAGCAATATCCAAGTTCATTCAACGCAATGAAACCATGCAGAGGCCCTTTATTCCCAGCTAATTATGTGGAAACAGCTAAGACAATAAAGCATCTGGTGGTCTTTCTTCCCCATTTCAATTTTTCTCAATATTGTGACAGGGGAAAGTATTGTGCCTTTCCCAGGGTAGTTGCAGTGAAGAGGAGTAAAAGCAAGGGTCAGGGAAGAGCAAATAGATGAATTTATAACTTTCTTTTTATTTATTCCTTCCCATTGTTTCTCTAGAAGTCTTCCCTCAGGGCTGTATTTTGGGATCACCATTCTCATTGCATCTTGCTTGAATCTCCTTTTTTCCCCTTAAAAAAAAAATGCCACCCAAAGTGCCAGACCTTCACTGAGTCCCTGTTGCCGGCGAGGCTTTCCCCCGCAATTGGAGTCCAGGAATATAAGTATAAAATGTAGCCTCACTCTCCAGACACAGGTGAATGGGAGGCTTTCTCCTTCCAGAGTGAAACTCAGATCTATAGAGAGAGGAGGAGAACGGTCACTGTGATTAAGGCTTTCTCCCAGAGAGGATTCCCCATAATTGCCCTGTACACGCTTCTTGCCATTGTCTTGAAAACGCACGCAAATGCCGTGTGCTACACTCCTGGGGGGTTTGCTGAAAGCCCTTTATAGCCATGCACTGTGCAGTGAGACCCCAGCCAGAAGCTGATGAGGTGACTAATTGGTACCACTAGCTTAAAAAGCTAATAAGTTAATTAGATTAACTTTGTTCATGTTTGCACAGGGTTTTGAAGAGGAAAACACCACGGGAGCCCTGAGCGTCTCTGAATCAGACTCAATGCCGTTCTGGGCTGGGAAAAGCATTCCCTGGGGCTACATGAGACGGCTATGATCAGATTCTAATTTTTTCCATTATTTGACTTCACAGCCACCTCCCAATTTTTCTCAAAGGCCAAATTAATGGGACCTAATATGCCTTCCGTATGTTCCAATGTGACATTTTTTGCCATAAATCCTAATTCCACTTCAAATGAGTATGGAATGCTTTCATTTTTCCATTTTCTCTGAATACTATTGTGTTGTAGCATTCCAACCATTTTAATGTTAACATAAGAATCAGACCAAAGAGAGAAATAATTGCAAGATCACCGGAGTGATATTAGCATTCTCTTTGGATTACTTCATTTTCCCACACCATGGAGACGCAGTCACAGTATAATTGTCTTGTATGATTTGGGTTGTAAGTAAATTTTGCATGTGTTTCCTTTCATCCCTCTACCTATCTATCTATCTATCACATATATTTGGCAAGCATGGACCAAACACTAAAGTGATGCTCGGGAGAAACATAGACGATGAAGATGAAGCCCAGCCCCTGAGGGGGTTTCAACTTAGGACACATAATGTCCCCTCTGGATGAAGATCTTAAGAACAAGGAGACAAGGAACGGAGCTGGGGGACTTGCAGAAGGTTTCAAGGACAAGGTGGACTTGGAGGGAATCTGAGCTTTAACGAGTGGTGGTGAGGAAAGGACGTGTCCTGAGAAAAGGAGACACCAGAAGCAGCACTCCTGACAAAGGAGAGGGTGCACAGTGCCTCCAGCCACAAAACATTGCCTGGTGTGGTTATGGTACACACAGTGGGATGGAGGGACAGGGCTGAACAGGCAGGGTGGGTCAGAGCATGAGGAGCTTTGTCAGGTTTTAAGTGTGTTTTGTTTATGTGTCTGAGCAGAGGAGAACCATGGAAGGAATCAGGCAAGGGAAGACGTCAGGACTGCAGTCAGGACTGCATGCGTCCTTTCAACGACATTAGGGGCTGAAACAAAGTGGTGGCAAATGGTGATTAAAATGAAACACTCACACACACACACACACACACACATATCAAATACTCATGAGTCTTCTAAGTGAAAAGCAAACATAGGAGTAGAGGACAATGAAAACATGCAGAATAATCATATACGGTGACAGTTTTTACTTATAGAGTTTTATCATCTCCAAATAGTAGTTTAAAAGTGTTTGCTGAGGACTTTTATGGCTCATTTTTCTCATTTGTAAAATAAAAGATTTTTTTTTTTTAAGTGTGGAGACTCGCGGTGGGTGGCGGAGGAATGTGCACAGGAATTAAAGGTGAGACTCAGAGCTTTAATTTCAGCTTCCTGATAAAATGATACATAATTTTGGGTATGCTGTTCAACTTCTCCAACCCTCAGTTTTCCCATCTACAAAACTGGTTGATAATAATAACACCTACCTTACAAGTTTCTGGCTTGGACTGAGATAACTTATGCAAAGTGCCTGACATATAACAGATGATAAATATCGTGCTCCTTTTCCTCACTGCCAAGTCAGATGTTCTAAGACTGCAAGCATGACAGCACACAGAGAAACAATCAGGATACAATGTCTCATTTTTCATTCAACTGGCTTTGGAAGCCAGACTGTCCCCAGGAAAGGGACAGTACCGGCCAGCCTCTCCCATTTTGCAGGCATGCTGCATCATCCTCTATGCAGTCTCCTCCTCCTCTTCAGCCACCCAGCGCAACATTCTCTGCTGCACCTTTCATTGGACAAAAGTATGGAAAGACACATTCTTTGCCTTAAGCTTCCTGTGTTTGTTTCCTAGGGCTGCTATGACAAACTACCATCAACTAGTTGGCTTGCAAAGCAGAAGTGTATTCTCTCACCAGAATCCAGGGGCCGAAACCTAGGCTTTCTAGGTGATGCTCCCCAAGAAGGGTCTAGGAGAGAATCTTTTCTTAACTCTTTCAGCTTCTGGTGGCTTCTAGTGCTCCTTGGCTTGTGGCAGTATATTTTTCATCTCTATGTGTATTATTCTCCAAGACTCTGTGTATCTTTTCCTGTCTCTTATAAGTGCACTTTCACTGGATTATGGGCTGATCTACTCCTGTTACCTCAATTCTTTTTCTTTTCTTTTCTTTTCTTTTCTTTTTGTACCAGGGATCATACT
>NW_022900949.1:35407871-35450244 GCF_012274545.1 Fukomys damarensis
TTTTCTTTTCTTTTCTTTTCTTTTTTTGTACCAGGGATTGAACTTGGGACCTTGCATTTGTGAGGCAGGCAGTGGAACCACTGAGCTAAATCCCCAGCCCTCAATTCTTATTTGAATTACATCTACAGAGACTCCATCACATTCTGCGGCTGTTGGTAGATATGATTTTGGGGAGGAGGGGATACTATTCAACCCACCAAACTATTGAAAATAAATTGATTTCTACATCAGCTGATAAGTCCTAGAAGCATTGCGCCCCTATAGCGAGAAGCGTATCTGGTGACCATTCTTCAACTAAAGGAGCTAGAAACACTTGAAGAAATGACTGATTCTACAACCGAAGCCCAGGAGCAAACTGAGAGAGCTGTCAATAGCTAAAAATAGGGTCGGGGATTTAGCTCAATGGTTCCACTGCCTGCCTTGCTAGCACAAAGCACAAGGACCCAAGTTCAATCCCAGGTACAAAAAAAAAAAAAAAAAAAAAAAAGCTAAAAATAGAATGATTTTTGAAACAAAACAAATATGGTAGAGTTTAATTATAACCCAAAGTATACAATAATCATGAGCCCATACAAGTATCAATAAATGATTAATTAAAGTAATAAATAAGAGAAAAGAGTCAAATTTCCATAGCAGAGTCCCAAATAATCTACTTCAATACTCCTCTGAGGAACCGAAGTGTGATTCCCCCGCCCCCCTAGGTGCACGGTGGCTTCCTTCCAGTGAAAAGGGAGATGGATAACTTTGGAGTGGGAGAAACTGACAACCACGACATCCGGGAGGTGACCAAGGTCAACATCAGCTGTCATGAAGTCACACTGATGGTGCACGCTTTAGACAGGGTGTGAAAATGTGGCGCTTTGCCTCTGTGATCTTCCTCCCGACAACATAGAACCCCAGTTTTATCCTAAGAAAAACATCAGGCAACTTCCCACAGTGAAGCACCCTGCAAATTACCTGAGCAGTGCCCCTCAGAACCATAACGGTCAACAAAACCAAGGAAAGTCTGAGAAGGAGACATGGTGACTGACAGGAGTGTGGTGGTCTAGAATAGAAAAGGCACATCAGGGGAAAACCGAGGAAATGTAAATAAACTGTGAGTGTTCCTTAGTAGCATATCGATACTGAATCATTGAAATAAGTATATCGTATGAATATACCGTATTAAGATGGGAAACGGGGGAAACGTGTGTAGGAACTCCCTAACTATCTTTGGAATTTTTCTGTAAATGAAAGTGTTTTAGAAAACAAAACCTATTTAGATATTTATTTATCACTAAAAACATCCAGTGGGGCTTATTCCCCAGATACACTGAACAAATTCAAAGGCAGCTGAGGAGAGCAGGATTTGTTTTCTCCTCTGAAGTAATCTGTGAGCTGTGAGCATACCATGGCACACAGAAGGCACGCAGCAAACACCGGGCAGATGAACTGAAACATCAATGAGTGAAAATGTTAAGGGGCAAATGCAAAAAGAGAGACAGTAGAATCTGAACTTGTGTTTTCTCAGCTTGTTTGTTCTGTCTGTTCCTCCTATCACGCTTTCCACCAGGGAAAGAAGCTTCCTTGAAGAAGATATTTTGAAATTGTCCACGTCCTTCAATCAGTTTATGAACGGATGACTCTGAGCTGAATATTTCTATAGCTTAGATGCACCTCTTCCCCTCCCCTGAGCACGCACAGGCATCACTGTGTAGGATACACGTTAGAGGTGAGTCAGGTCCAAACTGGCCAAGCCTTGGCAGGAGCCAAACAACGCAGCTTGGAGCTTTCCCTACATAATGCCAAATACAATAACGGATGGTTCAGCGGGCCACCTGGATGCTCAAAAATCACTAAAAGTAGATGATTACAATTTTTAATCTTTCCATGGTTGGTAGCCTCCTTAGTGGTTAGCGATTTTCTATTGAAAACACCAGACGTTTTGCTGGTATATTTAAAGGTAATAAAGCCTTATATTCTTATTTTCTAGTCTAAGTTTTTAAAAACTCAGGGTAAAAGGAGACTGCCCTTTCAAGGTTCCAGCTGAGTAAACGCATCCTTTTGACTGAGATGCTGAGGAATTTTAAACATAAGCATATGAAAAAGAAAGAGTGGAAACAAACAATTCTAGAAGAAAGTCTATCACACAGGACTTCAAAATGTTTCTAGCTCGTCAGCGTGTGAGCTGACTGGGACCCTGGGCTATGGTGCTGCAAGAAACCACACGATTTCTCATGTCACAGAGAAATAAGAGGAAACTGAGTGGCCATCAACTGTTACCTTTAGGGAATAGAAATGATTTGAAAGGAGATCAAAGCACCCTGAACTGTTAGGGGGAGCGTCATGATTTTATCCTGGCCAGATGAGGAGCCAGTCCAGCTATGAAGAGTAACAGCCCCAACAGACCTCCTTGGCTGCAGAGCAGGCAGGTGCCCCAGGAGTAGCCACAATCTTGAAGTGCCACCTTCCTTCTCACAGCATCACAAGCCACAGTCTACAGAGGTGACTTAACAAGCACAGGGTAGAATTGGGACGAACATGTTCAGTTTTCAAGTTTGCATCTCTTTCTTTTCCAGACGGGTCTTTTTCAAAGTAATCTCGCCCCTGTGCACTGTTAAACACTGGGAGCGGGAACACCCATGGACATATCTGCATGCACATGAGAACACCGCCATGCATAGATGTGGGAGAGACTCGCTTACTGCCTGTGCTTCTAAATAACTCTCCGAGCTCAGCCTCCACCACCACTGTTCCACACTTCCTGGTGTCACTGCTAGTCTCCTGGGTGACAGATCTGTCCAGCTTTTCCCCACCCACATTCTCCTTGACTTTTGTAGTGCCTTTGTCTCCTCCTCTCCTTTGAAAGTCCTGGTCTGTGATCACAGTGACCTCAAGTCCTCTAGGCTCTTTTCTACACCATCTGCAGTCTTTCTCTTTCTCCGCTACTTCCTCTCCTCCACCATTCTTCAAATGTTCCAACCTCAACTTCTACAACAATATCTCATTTTCCTACTGGCCATCCCAAGCAGCAGTAGCCCCTCCAAGCCTATGATCAACATGCAGCACCATTATCTTTCTTTCCTTTCTTCATTAACAAAAACTATATTTTTCTTAAGACTGCCCTGAAATACTACGTAGCTAGTCATTTATTGAAAGCACAGACCCTGATTTGTGTCCCAACAGCAGGGACATTTGTTATGTGCTGCTGGATCACCAAAAGGGATACACCTACAGTAGTGTTTAGGAAGCATTTTCTCTGCTTTGTAATTCTGCTTTTGCATGATTATACCTCAGCTTCCTCAGATGTACAATGAGTGTAACAGAAGTCATCTCCTATAGCATAATGAGAGTGAGATGACTTAATATATAAAACAAACATAGACCAGCATAGAAAATATGCTTAGTTCTCAAATGATGTTAACTACAAGAGTCACTGTAGCACATTAATATCCTATATTGACATTTTTTTTATTTTCTTGTCTAACGGTGGTACTAGATTATGAACACTTCAAGGCCAGAAGCAGAGCTCATGCAGTGTTCTATACCAACTCATCTCAGGGCACCTAACAGGTGTGAAACTTAATAAAGTGGAGCATAAATGGAGAATGAAATAAAAGTGATATTGATCTGGGAGTGTATTATCGTTCCCCTGCCCAGGAAGAAGTGTGATGGTTTGATTGCAGAACTACTAAAAAACCAGAAAGATAAAAACAGCACAAAACTTTGACTGCCTAGAAAGCTATGGATTCTATAAATGCTAAAGGCAGGATATCAAATAGAAACTGACTCTTTCTCAAATGGGACTATGGAAGAAATGAGAATTATAAGAGTAATTGGACTAACAAGAAAAATCTATCTGGAGATACAAAATACCCCAGAGTTTAGGATGAGTTAAATTTAACAGAGATATGTTTTATATCCATTATGAACATTCACATATTTATTTTTTCTCTTTTGCCACTGATTTCTTCTTACTTTTCTTTATAATTAATTTGCACAAATATAGTCTTTTACATTCCTATTCTTTAAGGAGTAATAAATTAACTTCTACCTCTCTCTCTCTGTCTTTCTCTCATCCAGAACCTTTCACCTAGGAACCAGTGAATATTTACTGACTGACTACATGAAAAGAAACAGAAATGGAATTATAAATAGAAAAGAAGGAGCATGGGAGTACCAATTTGCAGTGAAATCTGAAGGATCCAGTAAAATTTTAGATATGCTAGAATATGGAAAGAAAACAACTTAAGAAGGCCAAGAATTCTATCCAGTTTTGTGGATTAGGAGACGCTGACATTTTTTATAGGAATCAATTGTCATGTAAAGGTAGTGGTTTCAGAAACAAGAAGATGGCTGTGGTTCCAACTTGCTAAAGATAGGTGTGTGGTAAAATATCCAAATGAAAAAAAGCCAGACTTTCTCGGATGATTCTAGAACCCAAGAGAAGTAATCGGAAGTGAAGAAAGAATCATTATCAAGAATATCACAGAGGGACCCAAAGAGAGGACAAATTTCTTGAAGGAGCACCTGGTCAACCATGTAAAATGAATCAGCATCAACTGAATCTAAGAGGGAAAAGAAAAATACATTCGACCTTGGAGAGGGCAAATTCAGGAGTTTTACAAGGGCAGTGTAGCCACGGTGAAAGGCTGAGGCATCCAAAACCCTTTACAAAATGAAGACAGTATATGTCAATACTTTCAGGAAACAGGATGCATTAATTACTTTCCTCATCCCTGAGAAATACAATACCAACATGAACAATTTATTTTGCCCATGATCACTGTCCATGTTTGGATGGCTCTGAGGCAGGAATGGCATGGCAGGGGGAAACAGAGGAGGACAACATCTCACATCATGGTGGCCAAGAAGCAGAGAAAAGGGAGGAGCTGGGGAAGGCGATATCCCCTTTTTGGTCAGCCCCAGTGACCTGCCTCTTCTTACCAGACTGTACCTCCTAACAGCACACTCAGCCACTGAACTCACCAGTGCCTGAAACCATCCCATCATCCAACCACTCCCCAGAAGCCCACTCAAGCTTGGGAGGACATTCTCCACCTAAACCATGAAAGAGGAACTGAAGAGTAAATCCTTATCACCTGTTAGTGGTGTGAACGAATTAGCAAGCAAAGTAATCCAATGGGCAGGTCCAGCCAGCCTGGCTGCATGTGCCAAGAGACAGAAGATACTCATATGAACTGCAAATATCTGACCTAAAAGAGACCTTCTAGACAACATCGATTACAACCTTCCAGTGCTGGCTAAAAGAAGTCAAAACCAGCTGGTTCAAAAACACCCAGAAAGTTAGTGCCTGGATAAAGAGCTCAGTGAAGACCTTTGACCTCCAGTTAGGTGATCATTTGCTATGCTGCCTTTACAAAATGAGTACTATGCTTTGCAAATATGGACCAAAGTAATGGTTTACATCTTTTCTTGATCCTTCTAATTATTTCTTTTTAGCCAGTCTATCATCCTTTATGAAAGTACAGTGGTCATCCTTTCTCAATTGGTCTGTCATAAATGCTTACTTTCCATGGGTAAGGCAGCTTTCCTATGTTTCCATGACTATTGAACAAAGACCTCACATATTTTGCTATCAAGTGAACATTAACCTCAACAGGAACTCACAAAGCTCCAACAGCGGGGCCAGGGGGAAATGGCTGTTGCTCTGAGTTTCACATGGGCAGAACATTCACAGCCCAAGTTGGGGCAAGGAAAGATTGCATGGTAATCTTGCAAACCCAGGTGGTATAAATCCTCAACCACACAACTACCAAGAGCAGGTTATTTAGGAAGGAGCATTCCCCTCTACAGACACTAGGGCACTATTCAGGCCATGACATTGGTAGTGCAGTGCCTGGAGTCTGGTGAAGGAAGCCTCTCTGTGTAGGGTTCAGATGTTATGGCGAAAGGTGATTTAGCAAATCATGGTTCACTACAATGCTGTAGTTATTACCTCCTGTGTTGGCTTCAGTTACTAACTGGTTCTAACCAGTGCTGATAGAAGAAGATATTGGTCATCAGTAAGTCATTGAATAGCCTTTTTAAGAATCTGGGTCTAGACTTTTAAATTGAAACAGACGAATGATTTTCAGTATTTGTTCCATATAAAAGGACCGGAGACATCAGGTATGAATGGTCTCTTTTCCCCATTTTGTGTCACAGCTAATAGATATTAACTCCTCCGATCCAGGAAGAAACACAGATGTACAGAATCAGTTATTTAAAATACTTACTTCTCAAGTTTTCTTGGCTTTCCTATACCCTACTAGAGCTGTCCTAGCTGGCACATGGCAGTTTTATCAGGAACCAGGCCCATTTTCAGCCTGACTAAATCCAGGACTGATGTCTTATGGAGTTGCTGACATGTAGCCCTAAGAATAGGTTATGCCCAAATATTCTTCCTCATTCTCCTTTTTTATTTGCCTGCCTGCAAAGATAAATAACTAAATAGCATTCGCAGAGGGAAGCTAGGAAATTCTGCTTCTCCACCAGGCTGACAGAATTCCCAGTCTGGCTGATAATGCATTCAGCAGCCACCTAGTCAGCAATGCAAAATGGTCTCTGGGTTCAAGGCTCTGATACATTAGAATATGATTTGGCTGGAGCTTCTCTCTCTATTATGGAGAACAAATGCATTTTTGAATGACTTGAAGAAGATGTCGTGCTATTACTTATGATGAGGAAACTCAAAGAGGGTCAGGAAGGAAACATAGTTCAGATAAGTCCCTGGAAAGGATACATGCTCTTTGTAACCTAATCTCATTTTTTAGGTCTCTCTCTTCACTTTCAGGGCAGGGAAATTGGCCTCCACCTGGGCCCTATTTTCAACTTGTTGTGAAAATTTCAGACAATTGTTAAATCTCTTATGCCCGCAGATCCTCCATCTATGACACCTACCCCAGGCTAGTGAGCACTCTGAGTATAGGATGTTGCTTTTGCTGCTGTCATTGTGCTGGTGATGGTTTGTGTCTCTAGAGACTAATCTGGCCAGTTTCCTAGAGTTCTGAGATAGCGGGACAACAGTGGGTTTTCTTCCTAACCATGCCATGCTAAAAAGAAGCTTGTGTACTTAAATCTTGTCATTTTCTCAGCAGCACCCCCAGTCTGTTTCATGTACAGGTTTATATGAGTCAACAAGAGAACCAATTTAAGTTCTTTACTGATGAGCTCAAGTTTCTGCTCCTCACAACCAATCAAGCAGTGCATTTAAAGAGAGGGCAAATATGCCTTAGATATTGTTACCCAAACCCCACAAAGAAAATTGCTCATCACTGCATTCTACTTGCCGTCTACCCTGTCCTAATTAAACTGGGTGAAAGGGGGATTGGGAAAATTGCATAATTACATGAAAAATCAAATTCCCTTATTTTGACAGGCTTTGAATACATTGCAAGAAATCATGAATAGAAGGGAACTTTTGTCTCTTTTTCCTGTGTTCACATGCATTGTATATATGCTTCAGGGCCAGCCACCTTCCAGATCCAGGTCCTTGCCACCCTTGCTAGTTTCCATGGCAGAGACCTTGAGACCCTCTGCAAGGGCCGGCTCAGCCCTCTGTGAAGCCTCACCGTCCTCACAGCCAGTCGTGGCTACACAGCTCTACTGAAGAAATGGTCACAGCCCATCTGCTGTGCAAATATACAAGCACACAACCATCACCGTTTCCATCAGGAATTCATCTCCACAAGGAAACAGCAGCCCTTTCACTTTGAAGAGGAGGGATGAATGTGGTCCTTGTAGGTCAGGCCCCTAAGTGAGGCCCTTCCTAGGCAACAAATGGTGTCCGGAAAGCTATTGGGCCACTGGTACTCCAGCAAGTTCTGGACCCAGTGCAGAAATGAAAAAGGCCAACTCTCTGCCTCCTCTATCTATACCCTTGGCTGCATTTCTTCCATGATATTGGATGCCCCTGTTGAGTAATAAGCATGGAGACTTGAGTAGAGATCGTGAATCACTTCCAAATGCTCCTCCCATTTATCCCAGTGCACAACTCCAGATTGTTGCAGTATTTCTTACTCATGGCTACTGTTTGCACTTTCAGTCTGCATGTAGTAAACTTCCTAAGCAGTCAGGGCATGCAGTCTTGTACATTCCCTACTTGTACCTTACTAATTGTCAGGTACTACATCTGTCATTAGGGAGGAGGTAAATGGAGTATTCTAAAATGTTGTGTAACTTTCCCCCAGCCTTAGGCATGACTGAAGAGAGCAAAACTTAAAACCTGAACTTCATGTATATGCATAAGATATTTCTGGAGGGATCTAATCACCCTGGAACCATAGGTGTCTCTCAGAAGAGAACTGGATGCCGGGGGAAAGCTTTCAGCTAAAACCTCCACCATCCATGGTGAAGTGGAGGAGGAGAGTCAGTTACTGTCATAGTCAAAGAGACCCCCTTTTCTCTTCAATGGGGAGAAAAAGAATAAAAAAAACTCTATTTTCAAGCATAGACAAAACTTCTCTGTGTTCTTTTGAAAGTCAGTCTCCACTGAGACAGCTATGGGAAAAATAATTCTAATCATCTGGAATGCAGACTTTTATATGTCTCTTCAAACTCCTTTTTTTCCTCTTTCTTTTACATAGTCCTTAAAATGTCCTCTTTCTCTGTTGGGTGAATCTGTAGAAAACACACAGATCCCATTTTTACAGTTGGTGATCAGGTGGGATTCGCTCTCCCTTCCCTCTCATCATCCAGTCCTGTAAATATGTATTCTTTCAAGTAACTTGCTCAGTCCTTCTTAGGGTTTCCATTCACTTTGTTTATCTACCTTCACTTTCCTCCCTACTAACACTGCTGAATACTTACTATGTATTCAGTAATACTTACTATGTGGAGTGACACCCCCCACAACACATCGTGCAATAGCTCATTTTCGTAACAATCATGAAAAGTGTCACCCTTACCTCTGTTTTGCAAGCTAAAAAAAAAAAAGCAGAATATTAGTAGAGGGAGTAACTTGTCAGAAGTTGCACAGCTAAGGAAAGCCCACACCCCACTGAGAGTCTGATTGTTCAGATCCTAATGTCCTAGTCTTACCTTACTCCTGGATATTTTTTAATTAATTTAATTTTCCTCACATCCCTACTCATTATCTAATACACTTACATCATTAATTTTTTTTTTTTTTTTTTCAGTATTTCCTTGTCTCTCCCTCCAAGTAGTACCAATGTTTTGTTTTTGTTGCTTGGGCCCAAGATACAAATAGGAAATATTTTTAGGTCCTCCCTGCCACTCCACATCATAATGGAGGGCATGGACATGGAAGAAATGACCTTGGGCTATGTGTTTAGAAGGGAGGTGATTTCCTATGTACTTCCAGCTGTGGCATCTTGGTCAACCTTGTCTGTGCTTAAAAATGGTGCTTGTCACTGGGAGGTAGCCTGGGCCTGATCCACCACGGGAAGGAGAGCCACATCTTCTCCTGCCCCAGCTGCCATCTCTCAAGGGCCAGGAAGGTAGCTGCACTGGCACCCCTGAACCCCCATAAGTCCCCCCCACACACACTCTCAGACCTCCTGACTGTGCCAGTCTTTGGACCCATTCTGCAGAGACAGAGGTGGTCATCAAGGGTATTTTTCTGAGTTCCCAACTTTGAACATCTTTAAAGAAAGGGTGTGGGAAACCTGTAATAGAATGTTGTGGAGTACAACCATTCAAAAGGTTGGGGAACTCAATCTGGGCCTTACAGCCTGAGGTCAGTCAGCGTCATGGATTCAGCCATCAGCTAACTGAGACCAGGGGACTTGCATCCTCGCTCTGTCTGAGCCATTAAATGGTAAATACACTATATTGAAATGTTGTTCGCTGCAGACATGTTCTGGACTGCTTCTTGATTTCAATTTAATTCAAATGATTTAAGGGTGATAGACTAGTGACTACCACAGGTGGTCAGTGTCCAAGTTGTGCTTGATCTTAATGTGTTGCTGATTGTATCAGTTGGGATAAAGCATTGTGGTTGATTTGATGAGCTATTTCTCTGATTTTATGAAGATGAGAATGCTGTGGGTCGTTAGAGACACAGAAGCTAGGGCGCAACTATATCAGGAAGATTTGGGTGATAACCCAGAGATTAAACCAAGAACAGTCCAACAGCAAAAATAAAAATGAGGAAACACTTAAGCAAGACACAAAGACCGACTTCCAGTTCACCAATGGCAAACAGTAGGGCAAATGAGGATGAAACGGCCGATAGTGAACCACCAGGACACCCTAAACTCAAAGCACAGGAAGTAACAAAACAGATCAATCAGGCTCTAGAAAAATTCAAAACAGAAATAATTTCCCAGATAACCATAGAGATAGAGAGCAAAATGGAAGTCGCGATTCGAAACTCTAGAGCAGAAATTGACAAAAAAATAGATGAGCTCAGGACCATGATAGAAGCCATGAAGGTCCAACATAAGAAAGAAATGGAAAAAATAAACGCCCAACATAGGAAAGAAATGGAATCCACAAAACAGATATCCAGGAGATTAAACACGCCATAGAAAGTGTACGCAACAGAATAAAAGAATGTGAAGATAGATTCTCAGATATAGAAGATAAGATTGCAGTCAGTGACCATGAAAAGAGAGGTCTCTTAAAAACAGTAAGGGATCATGAGAAATCGATCCAACAACTCCTAGATGATGCAAAGAAGAATAACATAAGACTGATAGGAATACATGAAGTAGCAGGAGAAAATACAAAGGACTTTAAAAAGCTGTTCGCAGAATTAATGACAGAAAACTTCCCAAACAGTGGGGAAGAATTTGACATTCAGATAACTGAGGCATATAGGACCCCAACTATCTACAATCAAAAAAAAATCTAAACCTAGACATATAATAATCAAGATCCCAGAAACCCAACAGAAGAACAAAATACTACAACCAGTAAGAGAAAAGAAACAAATCACATACAAAGGAAAACCCATCAGAATCAAAGCAGACTTTTCAACACAAACCCTTGGGGCAAGGAGAGCCTGGAATGAGATATTTCAAGTACTAAAAGAGAACAACCTCCAACCTAGACTGATGTATCCTGCAAAACTCTCCTTCAAAATGGATGGGGAAATAAGACACTTCCATGACAAAGAACTCCTGAGAAACTACATGAATACCAAACCAGCACTACGAGAAATTCTAAACAAGATCCTAGAAAAAGATAATGAAGGCAACAACACCATGAGGCCCAACAGAGCAAATCAAATAGGCAAGGCAAGAAATTAAAAGGAGAAGGTGAAAAAGTAAAAAGAGTCAACAAAAGGCCAATAACATGTCAATAATAAGTCAGTACATATCAGTTATAACCAGCAATGTCAGTGGCCTCAACTCACCAATCAAGAGAAATAGACTGGCAACATGGAATAAGAAGCAAAATCTAACAATATGTTATATTCAAGAAACACACCTAGTGCAAAAAGAAGCCCATACACTGAAAGTGAAAGGATGGAAAAACAATTCTCCATGGGACAGGAGCCCAGAAAAAAGCAGGGGTAGCAATCTTATTTGCAGACAAAGCAAATTTCAAACCAAAACTGATTCTAGTATTATTGATGTAGACATTACTGTATAATACCTCTGTGAATGTAAAATATCTTGTACCTGCTTTATGATACATAGTAGTGACCATGCTTTATCAGAGCTATATTTAATGATATTACTCTAGAATGTTCTCTTTCCAGATGATGATTAAGATGCTAATAAAAAAAAAAAAAAAAGGTGCCAGGTACCACAATAGCAACAGAACTTTGCTGTTTTCTGGATATTATTCTTTTCTTTGTTTTTTTTAATGGAATGTGCTGAATGTCTACAATTTTGTTCAGATGACTGCAGAACCTGGAAAAGCTGTTGCTGCTATTGATGCATAACATATTTCTATTATTAGTCTTTTTATATAAATATAAATATACATTTACATATATATAAATTGAATTTTGGGACACTTTAACGGTGCTGCCAACTTTGGAAAAAGTCATCCCAATTTACTGTGTTGAGTTGGCATTGTACAGAAATGGACAGCCATATTGGTCTAGAAATGTTAATTTTTTTAATTTTTATTTTTTATTTTTTTCCATCTGTACAGGGGTAACACACTGTATTGAATATGTAAGGTCATATCTACATGGGTTTGATTACAGAAACTAACAAAGTATTCTCTAAATAATGAAAAAAAGAATAAGATAAGACTATAAGAGCGAGAAGCAATTTAAATAAGTTCAGGGACCATTTTCATCTCCAGAATTAAGGATTATTTTAATGTTACATCATTGCCTTTTCTCTTTTACTTGCCTTTTTAGTTATATTTTAGGATCCCCTATTTTTAATGTTCTTACAGAGATTTCTTTAACTGAAATACCGAATAGTTTCTTTGGTGTGAAAAACTATAATAGTACACAGGATCCTAATGAGATAATTAATAATGTGAAATAGGAAGTAAAGGGCTAAAGGTGTAGGGAAAGTGGGAAGGGTGGGGGAAAGGTAATAAGGGAGAGGAAAAAAGTATGAGAAACTGAAAAAATGGAAATAAAGTATTTGTAAATGGGGAGGGGAGGAGAGGAGGAGGGAGTGAAGGGAGGGCAGGGACAAGGGGAAAAAATGAGAATCAAGACCTATTATGTAAAGGTACAGAATCCCAATGATGAATGTGACTGTATTGTATACCTAGATTGTACCAATAAACTCAATAAAAAGAAAAAAAAGAATAAAAATGGTGCTTGTCCCAAAAGACTAGTGAACTCTTATCAAGTATCTTTATAAGTTAATGGGAAGAGAGAGATTATATTTAATCACACATTAATGTCCAGCTATGTAGGTAAATTAATAGGAAATAGCAGTGCTGGGGATCACACCCAAGTACACTTTATCACTAAGCTACACCCTCAGCCTCTTCTTGTTTGTTTGTTAAGATAGGATCTTGTGAAATTGCCCAAACTGGCCCCAAACTGGCCATCTCCTGCCCCAGCCTCCTATCCTAAGTAGCTGAGATTGCAAGTATCCACCCCACACCCAGCTAGAATATATATGTTTTTTTCTATGAAATGTAACTTTTATACTTGAGGACAATGCAAACAATACCGTTATGAACAAATGCTTTTATTTCTAGCTCCAAAAATAGCAAATTTTGTGAAACTGTCCAACATAAAACAGGATCATGTTGAGCTGTCCTTGTTCTGTTGACATCACTATCTTTCTGAGTATTCTCACCATCATCATCGTTATGGCTGTTGCTAATATTAAATAATCAGTGGAGGGTACTTGTGGGAAGAATATCGAGTTTCCAAAAATAAAACCTTTATGTAAATCTTGCTCTCCCCGCAACTATAAACTAAGAAAAAAATGGTTGGCCCTAGAACAAGAGAAAAGTGTGTAATTGAAATTCATATTTAAAAGGCTAAACTTCAAGGGAGAAAATATGTCTGCCTAAAAATAAATATGCATGTGGATAAGGACACACACACACACACACACGCACGCACACACACACACACACCCTTTGCGTCAGAAGCCTTGGCCAGGAGCCTGCAGCCACTGAGCCTGTGACATCACCTATGTGGTAATGAATTCACTGCCTGGGATCCCTGACCAGAAATTCATCCCACCCGGCCCTGCCCCTGTTCCCCAAGGCCAGCCAAGTTTGTGTGCCTCTGCCTGCTCAGCCCGTGTGCTTAATGCATTCATTAAACAGGGAGGCTGGGGACGGTTTCCTATGTTTCTCATTATTTAAAAAGAACAAGTTAATCTCCCCTTTGGGGGGCAGCAGGGGAGCTGAAAAGCACACTCGATCCTCTGAAATAGTCCTCTACCCGCTCTCCCTTGTTGACAGGTTTGCTTTCATAATTTTATTGTCGTGGCTCTGGAGCAAATTTTAGAGGGGTAGAGCGAGTTGATGGAAGGGTGGAAATGAGGAAGAGGACGAGGCCGGGAGAGAACCGGAGGGGGAGGGAAGGGAATCCAGCCCTCTGATGTAGGGCGAGCCTTTTATCAGATATATCTCCTTTCCCTTTCGAGTGCCCATCATATCGCTCAAACTGCTCCTGAAGAGCCCGCCATTTAGCCTCTCCCCTAATTAAATGTGCACTTCATTAATGTAAATTGGGGGTTTAATGCTCTTGTTGAAATTCTGAAGAAAGTGCTATGGCCTTGCGAAATGCTTAAGCATCATTGCAAATTAGATTAGGGACCAAGAAAGGCAGTAAAATTAGAATGATAATGGCTGGTGTGGCTTCCTGACAGGCATGACTATTCAGGGATCAATGGAACGGAGAGCGGTTTCCCGGGCCCAAAGCGAAAGGCAGGGACAAACGTCAGCCTACAGATGTGGCTTTTGGAAGCACTTTCAATTAGTTTAATTTGGTAAATGGTGGGGATTTAGAGGCTCTCCGCCAGTCATACAAGACAAGAATACATTGAAATGTTTTTCAACTTTTTAACATAAAATAGGATTGGCTTTCGATTTGCATTTCTCGAACAGGGAGATGGAGTGGGGTGGGATGGGGCGGGGAGGGTGGCGCAGGGAAAGTTTCCAAAGTGTTTGACCAACTCTGCTTTTGAAAATGGAAATGACTTTTATAAGCTTGGACTGAAACCTTCTAAAGAGTGGGAAAGAGCAGAGGAAAGCCGCCCCGCCCGGTTCTCAGGGAGGCCTAAAGCCCTGGGCTGCAGGGAGCCCCGAGTGCACCGCAGCCGCTTGGGGGCGCAGACGGGGACCGCAGGTCTGTCCCGCACCGCTTAGCCAAGCACGCTTGCACCCCTCAAACGACGTTAGTTCTCAGCTACCGCACTTTTCATGCTCCCTGCTCTCAGATATTTCTAAATCACATTTCAAAGTTATCGCGGAAGGAGCTCTGTCCTCCCCAGCCGCGCGGGGCACGGGGACACGGGGGACACTCCCGCGGGTCTTGTGGCAGGGACTGCAGCCAGCTGGCTGGTTTGGTGCGTGCTTTTTCCTCCCCGTCCCACCTGGTGATTCTACCCCGTCCCAGACCGAAGGTGCCTTCGCTAGAAAGTCACTTGGCTGGAATCTGAGGCCGGGGCGTTGCAGCTGGACAGCTCCGCGCTTAAAACCCTCCTTCAGATCTGAGCTGCGACTGCTGGTCCCCTTTGTGCGCTCGCTACGCGTGGACCTTGTTCCCGAGGCGTCTGCATCTCCGTGAGTGGGGAGGAAGGCCGCGGTAACTATCATCCGTCCAGGGGGACCTGATGCCTCCGCTCCGGTTCCTTTTCCACCCTGCGGCTTCCAGCCTCGCCTCCCACTCCGCTGCCGCTGCAGTGAGCAGCGCCAGGCAGCAGAGCTCGTGGAAACAGACAATCCCCACGCCGCGAGGACAGGACCACGTGCTCCGAACGGACACCAGGGATCTCCACGAGCAGGGAAAATAAGCCAGAGGGAAGGTGAGCTCGGGACGTGGCCTGCCTTGCTAGTGACTTGGTGGCCAAGAGCTCTCGGTTACATCACAAGGCAGGAACAGATCACCGGTGCCAAAGGCAGATCCGAGATTGAAGGGCTTCAGAGGCCTCGTTTCATAAAGCTACTGACCTTCCACGAAACATCCGAATGAGAAGGAGAGAAAACTGAAAGTGAACGATTTCAGTTACAGTAATAAAAATAACAACAGTAATATCTAATATTTCTATAGTACTTTGCTGTGCTTCAAGAACAGTATTGCAATAACGCATTGGCTCTGTAGCAAACCTTCATAGGTAGGAAAGAAATGAATAATTCTTTCTGTTTTATAAATAGGGAAAACAAAGTTCGAGACATCCAGTTACTTTTCCAACTACATACAGGAATACATTGTACAGGCTAAATTAAAATAAAAGTCTTGTTTTTCTAATAACATTATATGGCTGCAAAATTAATAAACAGTTACTGTAAATTTTAAAAATACATAGACAAGAAAATGCATAACAATAATTGCCAGAAATATTTTGCAATACCCTTTCATACATCCCTCTTTGCATATAGATGGATGATAATAATAAATATGATAAAACTAACACTTACTATGTTCTTACCATGTGTAGAGTTTTGGGCATTGCATGTACTTCTCAGAACAATCTGGGCAAGTAAATGTAGCTTTCAAATAAGTAAAGGGAGGGACAGAGAGGTGCAATGTGACGTTTTTCAACGATATGATCAAAATGATTATAGAAGTAGGCATCTTGCTTTTTCACAATGTACTCTCTATAACCTGATCTTTCCACCTTGTTTTATGGTGTTGTTTCGTGGCTGTGTATGTTTCATTGTGTGTAAGGACTGTAATCTAATTAGCAAATCTCCTATTGAGAGACTGTCAGCACTTTTAATTTTTCTTTTGTAAACAGTGACCTGATGGAAATCATGAGCACACTCTCTTCTGCCTTGAGCTGGTCATCGCTGCAGGGATAACTCTAGACAGAAAACCTCAATCAATGCGGTTTGTGATGTCACTGCCTGGACTACGGGCAACATGTAAATTCAGTAGCTGATGGGTTGATGGGCTGGAGGATTCCAAATTCTTCACAGTTTGCAAGTTTGTGATCCTGGCTTCAAGGAAACTGGTATCTAGGCCTTTTCTGCTTGTCTAGATACACTGAGAACTGCCCGTAGCTATACTCCAGGTTCCCAAACTGCTTCTTTCCTTCCTGTCATTCCACAAACATTTGACCAGGCACTAGGGGAACTAGTCCAGCAGCATGGACTTTGTGCCCTCAGTGAGCACACAGACCTGTGTGTGAGACAGAAGAGAAGCAATGACAAAAGACGGTGATACCTGCTGTGGTGGAAATCATCACACGATTCTTACGCGGCCGAGCATGCTGTACTCACCAGCCTGATGAGCTGGTGTTACCTTGGCGGAGAGGCCTCCCTGGGACCCTGAAGGCTGGACCCAGAGTCGCTCAGGTGGGTGGGGGCAGATGCAGGACTCAGTTCTGGTCAGGAAGCCCCTCCACACAGCTGTCTTCTCCAGGTCCTGTCCCCTCTCCTCCTTCTTGCCTCCATAGGCCAGAGAATGAGTGATTACACCTCCCCACCTACCGAATTCAAGATCCCTTTTGTATTTTCAAAAATTCTGTCCAGCTCTTTGTCCACATAGGCCATTCTTAAACTCTCTTCCTACTACCCCGCTTCAGTGCTGGGCCCGTTATCGACCAGGGCGTTGGCTGACTCATCACGTACAGACATAAAACATGGAACACGGTTCTCCAGCTCACACGGCCCTCCCTGCCTTTACCCCCACCCACGCCCACCTGAGGAGGCAAGAGCACGACCTCATCTCCAGCAGGAGCACTCCACACCCCAGACTAGCCCTGGGCCCTCGCTGGCACAGTGATCTCCATGGGACATTTCTCTTCTGGCGCCTGTTAGAAATGTTCAATTCCATTTCACTTTAATTTGCAATAAATGTGCCTAATTTTACTTTTAATCTCCTAAATAGATTGATTTGGCAAAGCCACTTCACCAGCTCAAAGGTTATGTTCCTGATTGAAAATGCTAATATCAAATTCATTTTCTCAAACGCTGATTCTCTAATTTTGTGAAATTACTCTTTCTGAAATAAGAATCAGAGAACTATAGAGATGGGAGATTTGTTTGACATGAGCCCAGAAGCCTGGACAAGGTTAAGACTCTTGCTCAACAAGGCACATATAATGTCTTTCCACTCCATGAGAACCAGAACCTGGAATTCCTGAATCCAAGCAGCTGTTATCTGGCCTGGAAAAGTATTATTTCCCAAGAATAATTTTTTTTTTTTGTGCAAGGGATCAAAGTCAGGATGTTGTGCTTGCAAGGCGGACTGCAGCACCACTGAACTAAATCTTTGGCTAACATTTTAAGTGCATTTCTTTTTGTACCAAGTAAGTCCTTCTATGCATAGATAACCACGTCAATCCATGTTTAGGATAGGCCTTAATTTATTTTTCTGGTTCCAGAGATCAAACTCAGGACCTTACACTTGCAGGGCAGGCACAGTGCCATTGAGCTAAATCCGCAGTCCCCCAAGAATGATTCTTTACCTTTTGTGAGGCTCTAATTTTTTGACACTCAAACCACTTTCAAATGTGTTCCCAGTTTGGGTCATTACATCCTAGAAGGAGGATAAAATAAATGAAGAATTTCACAAGAAACCAGTAATTACAGCAGTTGCTTCCTAGGAGGATAAATGAATGATACAGAGAAGGGAATGAAAAGGAGAGCTACTTCTCACAAGTTAATTTATACCAATGACATCTATTACATTTGAATCTATTAATTATTTGATAAATAAATCGGTTGACTTGAAAAGTAGGAGGAGCAAGCATCATTTGAATTCTGCACAGCAAAGAGACATTGCCTAGCTACTGCTCATTCTGGGGTATCCCAGACATGGTAAGGGATATAAGGACATTGTTCCAGACTTCAAAGAGTTTGTTGCCTTGTGCAGAAGCTAGAAATGCGCAGAAACAATGGTAATCCATCAAGGAATGTGCGGAACCACAGATTAAAGGGAATAGCAGAAAAGAGATGGAGGCATCGTCCCATCAGCTTGGTGTGTCCTGGTGGCTTATAGCAGATGGTTGGAATTGGGGAAAGAAGTGCCAAGCAGAGGGAACTGTCTCAGCCAGGCTTGGGGGGAATTAAGGAGGACACAAGCCGTTTGCTTCTGCTCACACCAACCCTGGGGCCCTCCCAACACCAGCCCCGAGGATGCCCTACATGTTTCACAGCAGCCTCATTTGTGGTCATTATGCCTCACATGTGTGGTCATTTTAGTTTTTAACAGTTCTCTTCAAAAAAGCTGTTTTCTTGAGCTTTACTATAACATACACCACTGCTATAGGTGAAGAAGCGAGCTAAGCAATCACAGCTGACTTGAATGGGGGTTTAAAGGCCATGATCATTTCACAGAGGAAGCAACCAAGGCCCATAGAAGATATGAGGCATTGCCATAGGAAGACAGCAGAGCACAGAGACTGGTCTCGCACACAAGGGAACAAAACCAAACCTGTCTTCAGGTCATATGTTGACTCCACCAGAATGAAATAATTTCAAGAGCACAATAAATTGCCACTGGACTTGTGCACACTTATTTTCTACCTGTGCATACCCGTTGAGTGTCCACATGTGAGCCCTTTTCTCAGAAGGTGTTGGAAGACAAAAGGATGCCTCTATGACTATCACTTGCCTTACCAAACTGAGTTTTGTTGGTGTGCCTGTCATTGTGTATCTACTGGTTCTGACCCAAAAGCTCGCACCCACAAGTGGGCTGTAGCCTGAATAGGAGATGGGGAGGTTTCTGAAAGTCACTGCCATCCAGAGAATTCTGATCAAGGGGCTCGTAAATATTTGCAGGTACTATTTTTAAGAGGAAGAATCAGGTACAAACTGAGTAATAGTTGGTGCTATTAAGCTGTAAAGGTCTAGAGCAGGCACGGCTGCCATATCAGCAAGCAATCATCAAATCGGCTGTGAAGAAAAGGACACCGGACATTTCTCCTTGAGTTGCCTGTATGAAAGATACAAAGAACTCCACCTTCCACTCTTGCACTGCTCCCCACTAAACAAGTGCTCGCTCCCCGCTGCCCAGCCCACCCCTTGCACTCATACTCAGCACCTCTGCCCCAAAGTCCCAGCTGGACCTGCACGATTAGGTGTGGCCCTGTAGCTGGCTCTCACTTATTCAGCTGTTAAAGCAGCTTAAACTCTCATAAGAACATTAACATTTGGGTGCCAATAACAGATTGACCTTTATTCATAAAGTGCAAATAGTTGGAAGTTGAACAGATTGGTTGCCAGCGATTGCCTTTTATGTGCAGTTTAAGGCTTTGATTTCTCTCCCCTTTCTTCCTTTAATCTGACATCGCTGGCTTGAATAGGGTTTGCAGTCTAAGTAAACAGGGCCAGGGGAGGCCTCTGCTTTTGTAGCACAGTTTGCTTGTGCAGAGGGAAGGAGATGGGAGCATGACTTTAAAAGATTTGCCTTTGGAATTAAACAATTTAAGAATGGACTGGAAACCCCCAAATTGAATGGACCTGTTGGAAGAGCTCCTAACTGGACTGGAACAGAGTCCTTTGCATGCATGGCTATTTATCCAGAATCAGTCATGTAGATGCTAAATGAGAACATAAGGATTTATATTAACTCTTCAGAAAGTTTACTCCATGTCATACACAAAAGGGAAGCTCAGAAGCCCATGGGAACTCACTAGCTGTCTTCTCCTAGCCATCTGTGAGCATTTCCACATGTGGCTTGTGGAGAATGCTGAAACCTTTTAATCGTGTGTTTGAACGTGTGTTTTTTACAGCATTCCAAGGAAAAATCTCAGAAGCACATACTTCTTGATATGCTTTCCAATAGTGTTTAGTTCTGGATCTTTTCCCCCTGATTTATCTTTTTGTTTAATTTTTTTTATTTTTTGGGTACCAGGGATAGAATTCATGACCTTGCACTTGCGAGGCAGGTGGGGGCTACACCACTGAGCTAAATCCCTGGCCCTTCTCCCTGATTTATCTTGACAGTGCTTTACTTTCCACATGACAGCCTGTGCTTAATAGGAAACAGATAGTCCTACTGGTTCTCATAACTGTGCACCTACATAGGAGGCTTCCAGCAGCCACTGTGCCCACAGAGAAGCATGGTGCCTTGTCAGTTAACAGAACCAACCCAGAACTGCAGGTTCAACACTTGTCCGTGCGTAAAATGCCACTGTATGTGAATCAGGGGGCTTTGGGTTCACCTTTATAAAAATATCAGAGGTCTATATGTTAAAAATAAGTACAGGTATTTTCCTTCTTGATCCAGACAATTAACACTGTATTACATAATCATGACTTTGTCTTCAGAGTCAAGTAGGCCCAGAGCTGTGTCTCAGCCCTTCAGGGACTATTTACTGTGCCCCTTAGACAAGGAACTTATCTCAAAGCCTCCCTTCCTCTTCTGTAATTTGTGCACTATTCTCTGGCAATCTCCAAGAGGTGCACATCTCAGGCAAACTTAGTTATGATTATTTTATTAATTTTTTAAAAAATTTTTTGTTGGGGCATTTTGTTTTCTCTTTTTGAGAAGAGGGTCTCACTATGTAGTCCAAGCTGGCCTAAAACTCGCAATGCTCCTGCAGTGCCTCATCCTCCTGACTGTTGGGATTATAGTCATGCACCATCACGCCTGGCCTCAGATTTTAATTTTAGATTATGTTGCTGTCATAGATCTATGTGGAGACTATGACAAATGAATAGAAAGTCCTCAGGAGTGGGCTTATCCCATATTCTCCTCAGTAAAGAAACTCCTGTGATTATTTTCATCATCAGTGTATGCTTTCTCGTGCACATATTGTTTCACTGTCCCAGCTATGTGACCTTTTCTTGTGACAGAGAACAGATAATCCCTGCCTTCTGCACTCCCTGACTCTCTGAGAACAATATTAGATGTACCGTGGGTGCTCGACAAGTTACAGGTTGTTGACTCTTCCTCTTACAGGAAGCTATCTGCTGCACAGGCAAAATCATAGACATCACCTTTTGCTCCAATCCCTTCATTCACACTATTAGAGTCCATTTAATTTTTCTTAAATTAACTCTCCTGACCTCTACTCTTCTTGTCACTGGACTCATTCAGGTCTTCAGAGGCCTCCAATGGGGCACCCTCAGCCTTGGTCTCCCCACCCTGAGCTTACCTGACCTGCACACAAATGCTAGCAAACACCTGCCAGGCTTCCTTTGTGTCCACAGCTCATGACGCTGTGGCCTCCCTCTTCTTCCACCCTCTCCTTAATGTGACACTGGAAAGTGTATGGATGGGAAGAAGTCAAGAAAATGGTTAGAACACTATCTACAGTGCTTTGACCTGGGAGCTTTCTCTGAACTCAGAAAATCTGAAGGAGGACACGTTTGCTAACTGGGCATGCCTAGTTGCAGTCCACAGGATGAATAGATTTAGAGCCATGCTGGGGATGAGCTGCAACTAAGAGGGGAAGAAAACCCCGTAAACCACCTCAGCTAACCTTTTAAGCAAGGAGGGTCTCTTCTCTGGAGTTTCAGATTACTAATGAGAAACTTTATTCTCTTCTTCTTCTTCTTCTTCTTCTTCTTCTTCTTCTTCTTCTTCTTCTTCTTCTTCTTCTTCTTCTTCTTCTTCTTCTTCTTCTTCTTCTTCCTCTTCCTCTTCCTCTTCCTCTTCTTCTTCTTCTTCTCCTTCTCCTCCTCCTCCTCCTTCTCCTCCTCTTCCTCTTTCTTCTTCCTCTTCTTCCTCTCCTCCTCCTTCTCCTCCTCCTCCTCCTTCTTCATCTTCTTCTTGTTGTTGGGAATGGAGCCCAAGGCCTCACACATGCTAGTAAATGCTCTAAAACTGAGCCACATCCCCTGCCCTCAAAATGAAACTTTAGAACAATAACTGCAGAGCTTCATTTTAGAATCACAAGACAAAGGGCAGAAAACAAGGACAATTTTTAAATAATTAGACCCAAGCATTAAAAACATGTATTAAAAACAGTTACACACAAATGAGAAAAATAAAAGTAAATTAAGAGGTTCGACTTCAGATTCTCAGGATAAGTCCCCACCTTTATAAAGCCTGGGAAAATTCCAAAGAAAGGACAAAAGGCAAAAGATATGAAAACCCAGTCTCTCTCCCAGGTCTCAGGCTCTTCACCCCCAAATCCATGACTCACTTCTAGCCAGGCCAGCGTTCTTCTCAAGTGACCCACTTGTCTGTTTAATTGTTGTTTTTTTTCACAGCGTTTCCTTCCAAACTAGAGATTGGTGCCAGCTAGCTCTTAAGCCAAGTCATTTAAATGAGGGAAAGATTTCAAAAAGATTATGGATGGGATTTTAAATGTCTACTGAAATACACACAGAAAAGTCTTCATTGTAAAGGAGGCACTACTTTAAAACTATATTTAAATAAATCCTCAATAACAGGCTTGGCAGACTCTGGGCCACTCCCTCGTCACCCCAAGGAGAGTGGGCTTTTTATGGGTTCTAATCTAAGTGTGACTGCCCTACAGGAGGCCCTAATCTACAGCACTGTTCAGGACTCGGGAGAGTCTCATTAATCAGTAGCTGATGATGTACAAAAGGAGTAAATTTTGTTTCAATTTAGCAATGACTTCCTTTTAATTCCATTTCCTTTGTGAAACCCTGGAAACTATCTAACCATCCCCAAATAGTAGAGCATTTGAAAATAGTTTAGTGTCTTACCCCTTTGCTGAATGTAGAGGCACAGTGAACCTAAAGTACAAACCATAATGAAGAGTATGATTAGTGAGTCTATAGTAGATACACAGTTTAAAAAATAGAGGCACTTAAAATAATGGAAACCATGAATTCCCAACATATAAAAGAAATGGAATCCATGAAAGAGATTCAGTCAGATATCCAGGAGATTAAAAATTCTATTGAAAGTATACACATCAGAATGAACCAATGTGGGAACAGAATATCAGATCTAGAAGACAGGATTGTGGCTAGTGATTAAGAAAAGAAAGATTTCTTAAAAATAGCAAGGGATCATGAAAAATCAATCCAATCCAATAGCTGCTAGATGATGCAAAGAAGAATAACATAAGATTGATCAGAATCAATAAAAATGCTGGAGATAACACAAACAACATAAAAAACCTCTTCAAAGAAGTGGTGGGAGAAAATTTCCCAAGTATGGAAAAAGAATTTGACATACAGATAAGCGAGGCATATAAAATTCCAATTAGCCATGTTCAAAAAATAATCTTCCCCAAGGCATATAAGAGTCAAACTTCCAGAAATTCAACACAAGAACAGAATATTAAAAACTGTTAGAGAAAAGAAATAAATCACCTATAAAGAAAAACCCATTAGAACTAGAGCAGACTTCCCAACACAAACCCTGAAGTCAAGAAAAGCTTAGAGTGAAGTATTTCAAGCCCTAAAACAACCTCCAATCAAGACTGGTGTACTTCACTATCTTTCAGAAATGATGGAGATATAAGATACTTCCATGATAAGAAAAACACCTAAAGAAATTCATGACCACCAAACCAGCATTAAAAAAAATATTCTGAAGGACAGTCTAGTAAGAGATAACAAAGACTACAGCTCCATGAACCCTTGCAGAATTAATCCACCAAGAAGGCAAGTAATTAAACAGAGGGGGGAAAAAAGGGGTACCAGTAGCAGGAAAATTACATAACAAGGATAAATCAATACATATCAGCTATAATCATCAATGTAAATGGCTCACCAATTAAAGGAAACAGACTGGCAGAATGGATCAAGAAACAAGATCCAACAATTTTCTTCATACAAGAAACATATTTAACTCAAAAAGAAATTCATAGATTGAAAGTCAAAAGATACAGAACAATATTACATGTGACAGGGACCTGGAAAAAAGCAGGGATAGCTATTCTCTTTGCAGACAAAGTGGATTTCAAGCCAAGACTCATTAAGAGAGACCAAGAAGGTCACTATACCCTTGTTAAGGGAACAATCCAGGAGGTACATATAAATAAATATATATATACCAAATACCAGCATACCCAGTTACATAAAACAAATTAATGGACAAGAAAAATCAAATAAACACTAATACAGTTGTAATGGGGTGTCTCAATACCCCTCTGTCACAAATAGATAGATCAACTAGATTTACAAAATCAACAAACAAATATCAGAACTGAACCAAACTTGAAAAAATGGACTTAGTAGATATCTATAGTGTTCTACCCACAACATCAGAAAACATATTCTTCTCAGCTGTACATGGGACTTTCTCGAAAATAGACCATGTCCTAGCTCATAGAACATGCTTAAATAAATGGCAAAGCAATTGTATTATCATTATTATTATTATTATTATTATTATTATTATTATTATTATACCATGTGCATTATCAGACCATAGTGCCTTGAATTTGGAAATCAATGGCAAAAGAAACCAGAAAATTTTCATATACATAATGAAAATTAAAAGGATAGAAAAGATGTAAATCCATGCAATGAAGAATGAAAAGGGTTTTTCACACCAGAGAAACTATACTGTATTTACACATGTGTGTCCTATTGATCTCACTTAAGAGTATGGGCTCAATGCACAAGCACTTAGCTATAAATGTCTCTAGCTTCTCGTTCTTTATAGCTGAGTAGTACTACATTTTATGCAAAACAAAAAACACATCTTCTTTATCCAGTCTCCAGTTGATGGGCAATTGGGCTCTTTCCCAGTTTTATCTATTACAAACTGTGCTGCTGTAAACATGAGTGAGCATATATCACTGTGGTATGAATCACATAAAGGTACATGATCCTAATGATGAATGTAACTGTATTGCATACCTAAAATATACGAATAAACTTAATGAGGAAAAATAAACGAAAAGGGTGAAATCACAACGGATCCTGTAGAAATCCAAAAGATCTACCAACCTATCTTTTATGGTTTTTTAGTTCCTTTAAGAAGAATGAAAAGAATAAAAATAATATGAAAGCAATTTTTTTAAAAAAGTCCAAGAAGACCTCAAATGCAGTACTTAGAGGCTCCAGCCTTACCAGCTCTCCAGGAAGTGCCACTTTAGCCCAGGCTCTCAGGTTGGTGGTGGCCCTCCTCGCCATGGGAAAGAGATGGGGGGCCTCTCCACCACACCTCTGAGAACAGCAGCTACGAGCCTACCTTTCTCCCACCCCAGTCGCTGCCTCATTCTTAGTAATGCCCCTCTAGGAGCTGTCAGGACAGATCACTCTTTTGACCAATTACCCTCCAGTTCTGGGAAAATTTAAAAGAATTTACTGATGTCATCTTTCCTCTGAGGACCAGCTTTACGCATTCTAAAAAGGTGGGGGGCTCAAGATGGGATTTAAGCAAAAGTACTGCATCTTTTTCCTACTGCCTAGCTCAGGTCATTTGCATTAACAAGTAAACATCACTAGCAAAAGTAATAGAAGTCTATCAGTCATTCACACTCTAGTGGAAATAACTAAAATCCAATTGCTTTTCCCCCTAATATCTATCTGAAACTTCTGGGGAAAATTTCCCATGGATGACCATATGTACACACTTGCACAGCTATGCTCAGTAAACAGTAATCTGTGTATAAAGATTACACAGAGCCTACACAGTAAGTTTAAGAAAAAATTGTACTTAGTAGTGCTGTAGGAATAATAGCTTAAATATATATATAATGTTTTTATAGACTCTCCTCTTTCCTCATTGTATTTAATTTTCAGATAATTCTGTAAGGTAATTTATCACCACCCCATTTTATAGTTGGGAGAAATAAAGTAAAGCTTGAGTCATAATTTATCAAATTTACTGATTTACAGGGCCAGGGATTTGGCTCAGTGTTTCCACCACCTGTCTCACAAACACAAGGATGACAGTTTGATCCCCCGTACCAATAAATAAATAAATAAATAATCAAATAATCAAATTTACTGATTTACAAATAAAATAGCTTTTTTTGGCTTTACAGAAAGTTCACACTGTATGTCCAGGACCCATGGCCTTGGTTGACCAGAGTTTACTTTGTCTTTATAGCAGCATTGTAAGGGGTATTCATTTTATTTTTTCCTCATTGTTTATTGGTACATTTGAGGTATACAGTACAGTTACATTCATCATTGGGATCTTGTACCTTTACATGAAGGGATATTCATTTTATTAAGACCTAAAATTGAATGGGAGGTCATCTCCTTAGGGTTGTATTTACTGTTCAGAAAAGTATACTTTTCAGGAACCACATGTGGGATTCATGTGGGAACCATTGCATTTTTCCCAATCCCTTTGCACATGTTTCCTGAGCATTTCACTGACTCCTGCTGAGCCTTCCTGAAGATCCTGTCTTTGGGGGAGTTTTTAACCTCTGCTCTCACCCTTTTCTTCTCATACTTCAGATCTGTGTCGTTCATGTCGATGGCTGTGTGTCTATCTAAATTTAACTAAAATGAAACACAGTGTCCATGGCACAGCCTTGGTCTGAGCCAGCCTGGTCCCTGTGCCTGCCTTCCTTCTGGAAATCTGTCTGTATGTCTGTCTGTCTGTCTGCCTCTCTGTTTTGGGTTTCCTCCACATGGTGCTTCCCTGTAGCCGGGAGTCCGGTTCTGCATCTCCATCTGTTCTCAATGCCCAAGTCCTACTTTCTAGGAAGGGAGCTTAGAAAACACATTTTTGGGGGGTACTGGGGATAGAACTTGGGTCCTTGTGCTTGAGAGGCAGGTGCCAGAAACACTGAGCTAAATCCCGGGCCCAAGGAAGGGAGCTTATAAAGCAACCTTATCCTGGGACATCATAGAATCCTGTCCATTTTCCAGCCCACTCATCAGATGAGTTGTTCTAATAGGTTAAGGGCCCTTGTACAAAAACAAATTCTAAGGAATAACTTGTTTCAAACCACACAAATAAATAAATACTTATTCTGTAATGTTCTGCTTCCTCGGACTCCACCGCCCTTCGTGTGTGTGTGTGTGTGTGTGTGTGTGTGTGTGTGTGTGTGTGTGAAAGTGAGAGAGAGAGAGACCCACTTGTCAGCAAACTCCTTACTGAAAATATTAATTCCACTAAGAGCATCAAAAGGGCCTTTTTCCCTCAGAATGAAATATCCAGCTGCCTAGCAAATGGAAGGCTTGAATGGGCGTCTCAGCCCTGCCTGTCACAGCAATTAGCTGAATTGCCTAAAGAAATCCCTCAAGGAGAGTGAGTGCTGTTTTGATGTTAGAGAGCCTCATAATGTTGCCCACAAGAACAAATTTCTCCACAAAAATCTCCTTTTGTTTAATAAAGTGATTTGTTCCAGTAACAAGGATAATAAAATTGCTGAATTGAAACAGGATTGTTCAATGAAGACCTGAATCCAATTTGCTGGGCTCATATGAATTACACTTTTATCTCTGCGTTTACTCATTTGTAGAATTGCTCCTAGTCTTTTGATACACAATTAATAGGATTAATGGTTTTCCATCCAGCAGGCAGGAAGCGGGAACAGAACCTGCAGTGCAGGGCACACCAGCCTGGTGAAAGGTGGGTGCCTTGCGGGCTTGTGCTACAGGATAGCAGGTCGACTGCTTTCCTGTCTTGCAAAAGATGTCTGTTTTCAGTGAAAATTACTTGGAGAAATTCCTTCAGTGGTAATTTAGATCCCTCCTTTCTATCAGTTCCCCAAGTAGCTCCTGCTGGGGTCTCAAGACTCAAGAAAAATAGATACATACTAGAATAAAAACAATAATTTTCTAAAATGTCATATCTATAATGAGCTGGCTTCCCCTACCTAATCTTATATAAGTCATTCTTATTAGCATCATTAATGACTTTAATGACAGAATGAAACATTTTGACAAACCATTCACTGCCTGGAACTTTTAGAAGACTCTTAGTGATGTTATGTTTTTGTAATAGTTACTTTTGCAGTAGTTTACATGTGCTGATAGTTTTTCTAATCAATCTTGCCTTGCAGATGGTGCCATCTTAAACCCTGAAAGGGACTGGTAGAACTATATGGTATACCAAGTAACATCTGTTAATTACATGCCATATTATGTGTGTGTTGTTGCTGTTGTTGTTGATGATGTCATTTGTTCAGTTCTGGTTCAGTTTTTTTGTTTGTTTCTCTTAAACAGATTGAGGAACTTGTACAAATATAACTGGTAAAGATATAAGCCACTTTTGTAAATAGGGAAGGGAGGAGGGGGTGAAGGGAGGGCAGGGGTATGAGGAAAAAATTGAGAACCAAACCTGTCATGTAAAGGTACAAGATCCCAATGATGAATGCAACTGTACTGTATACCTAAAAGGTACCAATAAACTCAATGAGAAGAGAAGAAAAAGATATAAGCCATTGCCTTGTGGGCTACCAGTGTAGGTTAAGACCAGTTTTTGGTCCCTTTCAGAGACACTAGGATGGTTGCCTGTGTTCCTAGAAAACAGAGCACAAGGCAAATCTTAGTGTCCTTACTTTGCCACAGAAGTAATTATGAGAGAGAGAAAATGGAGCTGCACAGGGAGAGGGGAAGGTGCAGCTCAGGGAGTATGTTCCTAAGTGGGCCCCTCATCACTGTAGCTTTGTCCTGCTGGCTGTTTCCAGAGCGATGACAGATATTCACTGTGCCCTGATACAGCTAGTGAGAGGAAAGAGGGCCCAGCAAATGGCCACTGACTCCTTTCTATCTCTTGCCTTTCTTTGATGAAAGTGCCTTCATTGCCAGTGTTTTCTGGTCCCCACCTTCCTTCACCAGTCGTGCTTTCTGGTCCTTCAGGGGTGGCGGTAAGAGTTCCCGTAGCTCTGGTTGGGCCAGAATATGGACCAACTTTGCTACTCTGTTTCCGCACCAATTTGTGGAGACCACGCTGCAGCCCAGCCCACATGCATGGGAAAACTGAAGCAGCCACCGGCAGGAGAAAACAAAGCCGCAGCAACTGAACTCCCCCAGGCACAGGGACAGTGTAATCTGTCTTTGGGGCTTCCATGGCCAGGAAAGGGGAGAAATGGCCAGGGATTGAAGAAAGGGACAGGCAGGTGGGGCCAGAGCTATCTGGAGCAATAAACTACGGCTAGCACAATCAGCTAGTTGAATCTATTTTGATGCACTCTTTCCACGAAATAAATTGAATAAATTTTCCCCAGAATTTGGTCAAGAGCAAAAGCTGTCAAAGAATTTGTTGGATCTTCTAACAGGGCATCTAAACAAGTCTGGAGTATTTTTATAATTGCAACTGGCACGATCCATGTGGTCAAGACACTGTCCCAAGACAAAAGAGATAAATGAGCAATTCCTGCGACCACAAGGGCAGACGCTTAATAAGGTAGTAAGTGTGGGTTGGAAGCCTTGGTTGAATAGATGATGGAATGACTGACCAGTCGCTCAGGGCGTCGAGTGTGGCCGCCATTCCGTCCTCCCAGCCCTGCCTGGGCTTACAGAATCTGAGCAAGACACTAGCCATGTAACTTTGCTCTAAAAGGAATATTCCAGAATCCCGAGCACCATTTCCATTCTCACATTTTAGTGGAGTTAAAGCTACTGTCCTACATTTCAGTTTCCTCCCTAGCCCCTCGGCAAGTCCATTTTAATTGCCTATCCTCAGTTGTAATTTTGGTATCAGAATATTAGCAGGAAAATACTTTTGATATAGTATGTATCTTTCTACAGTTCCTGCAGTGCTGGGGATCTAACATTCATCAACCACTGAACAATTTCAAAACTTTTTTTCAGGATTTTCTCAGTGTGCTCTCCATTTGGTGAAGTCCTTTACTACAGCTCTGAGTAGGAAATGAAGCACAGATATTGATCACAGCTTTCCATTCAACTTGGTGATGCCTGGAAATCTTAACTACATGGGCACATTTTTTATGCTGGTAGTCCTCCCTTTGCACGATAGTTGGAGACCATTAAAAAGATCTTACAAGCTGAAACCATGCAGAGCAATCTTAATAATCAAGTAGAAAAATTATGATGGTCCTATGACATCAAATTTGTGTCAAATGCTTAAAACTCTCAATGTAAGTTATAAATGAGTAATAAAATGAAAAGTAGCAACAACCAATATTTATTTAGAACACTAATTTAAACTAGCTACAACACTAATGTATTGGATCACTTTGTTTACAAAAAAACTCAATTGGAATAGTATAGCAGTATTGCCTAGTTCTTTTCATATATACACAAACATCTCTTTTACATTTTAGCAATTCTCATGCCTCTTTCTAAGTAGCAAGTGGCTCCCCACCTTTCTGAGGGAAAATTTTCTACCTTTTGTGATGTCAATATTGTGAAATATCTACAGAAGTTCTTTTAATGTGATTTTTTTTGTTTTGCTGTCATTTCTTCTGGAACACATTCATCCTTTTCACCACAAGCACTTCCCTCTTTCATACCTGTGAGTTTCCCTCCATTAAGTTCCTCTGGATGCACACTGAAACTCTGGAGCAGTGAAATGGTCAGTGTTCTCCCACTCAGTTATTTTTTCTGTAACTCCATTTGTATATCTATAACTTCAAATTCCACTGCCAGAACTCACAGATTTTATTTCTTTGCTGGGGTTGTGGGACACAAATAGAAAAGAAAGGAATTAAACTATTTTTATTTGACACGATATGATCCCCTACTCACAATATTCTAAAGACTCTGAAAAAGGACTGTAGAACTAATACATGAATTCAGCAATGTACTAGGATATAAAATAAACATTTTAAAAAGTCAGTAGTTTTACTGTACACCAATAATGGACAGGATGAGAAAGAAATCGGGAAAACAAATCTGTTCACAATAATTTTAAATAAAATAAATAAGGATCCATCTAAAATTCCTCTACAATAAAATTTTTAGAACACTGAAGAGAGAAATTGAAGAAGACATCAGAAGACAGAAAGACTTCCCATGTTCATGGAATGGCAGACTTAATATTGTCAAATGGTCATACCGCCAAAAGTGATCTACAGTTTCAACACATCCTCATCAAGATACTGACAACATTCTTCACAGAACTAGAAAAAAAAATCCTAAAATGTATATGGAGACACAAAAGGCCCAAGCTCTCCAAAGTAATCCTAAGTAAAAAGATCAAGGTTGAAGGCATCATGATGCTCAATTTCAAAGTACATTACAAAGCTATAGTGTGGTCCTGACACCCACATAGACAAGTAGGCCAAATGAACAGAATGGAGAACACAGATACAAACCCATACAGCTACAGTCATCTGATTCTGGACAAAAGAACCAAAAATATACAGTGAAGGAAAGAAAACAACCTCTTTAACCATTTGGCAATGGGAACTCCAGATACTCATGTGTAGAAGATTAAAACTAAATCTCTAGCTCTTACTCTGAAAAAAAAAATCCATTGAAAATAGGTCAAAGACCTGGGTATGAGCCTGAAGCTCTGAAACTGCTAGAATGAAAGAGAGAGAGAGAGAGAGAGAGAGAGTAGGAACAGGTAAAGATTTCCCTAATAGGACTCCAATAACACAAGAAATAATAGCAAGAATCAATAAAAGGGACTACATCAAATTAAGTTTCTGCATAGCAAGGGAAGTAACTATCAGCATGTCAGCATATTCATGTCAGTGAAGAGACAGTATGGGAGAAAATTGTTACAAAATATTCTTCTGAAAAAAGGTTAAGAGCTACAATATACAAAGAGCTCAAAAAAGTAGCACCAAAATATCACATCACCCAACCAATAATTGGGCAGATGAATAGGAAAAACTCTTCTCAAAAGAAGTACAAATGACCAATAAATATATGAAAAATGTTCAATATTTTTAGACACTGAGGGAATGTAAATCAAAGCTACATTGAAATTTCATCTCACCCCAGTAAGAAGGGCTACTATCAGAAATACAAAAAAAAAAAAAAATCTGGCAAGGAAACAGGGGAAAAGGAGTCCTTATATATGCTGGTAGAAATGTAGAATTAATGCAGCCATTATGGAAACTAGTGTGGAGGCTCCTTAGAAAATTAAAAGTAGAGCTACCATTTGATCCAGCTATACCTAACTTCTTGGTAGACACTCTAAGGAATTAGAATTAGCACATTTAGGGATACCTGAACACACATGTTTATAAGGCACAATTCACAATTGCCAGGATGTGAAACCAGCCCATTTACACAGCAGATTATTATTCGGCTATAAGGAAGAATGAAATTCTGTCATTTGCAGGAAAATGGGTGGCTCTGGAGTTATCATGCTGAGTGACATAAGCCATGATCAGAAAGACAAAATTTGCGTGTTCTCCTTAATATGTGAACTTAAAAAAAGATAACAAGAAAGCAGAAGAGAGACTATTACCAGATAAGAATAAGGGGACGAGAAAGAGGGAGCAAAGGCAGAAGGGCAGGCAAAAAGGAGGATGAATATGAGCAAAATACATGCATTGAAACTCCCCTAAAACAATGTGAAAAAAGGGCAGGGAGGCAAGGGGAGTAATGGAGAAGTAAAGATGATCAGAGTCTGCTAAATGCACGCATGAATCCACCAAAATGAGACCCATTAATCTGTATAGCCAGTAAAAAGGATGAGGAAATGAATAAACCTGGAAAAATCTTTAAAGCAAAGAGCTAGTGGCAAAATTTGTATTCTATGCATTTAGTCACAGTTCATATATCATAGTAACTGAAATTTGAACATGTTGGTGGGGGACTGGTGTTGTTAGGTAAACCATGGTAAATGAAAAATAGTCATAGCAGAATCTTTTTTTTTTTTTTTTTTTGGTACCAGGGATGGAACTCAGGACCTTGCACTTGTGAGGCAGGCAGCAGGCCACACCAGAATCTTGCAAGGAAATACTGTCTGTATTCGGTATCCAGGGCTTTCTAGACTTATGGTCAAATGTAAAGTGTTATTGTGACTGCCCATACACTCATTATAACCTGTTTTCACCTTTTCTGGGGTTACACGTATTGTATAAGAGAGTCTAACTAACCAACATGACAGGAGGGAGCTCTGTCACCATCTTGGCCAAGAGACACTCAACGGCATTAAAGCACATAAGTAGTTTCTCATCCGTATACTGTGTGCACACAGCCCCTAGGGACTGCACCTAAACTCACGAATGGTTAAGTCTGTATGTTTTGGAGCCTGACAAAACTAAGCTCACATGTCATTGATGCTTCGCAAACATATTTTCCTCATATATGAAACCCTATCTCAACCATGGTGAAGATAAAGTGAGATCGCATGTGTAACATTTTTCACTTAGTGCCACGTTCATAGTAGGGCCGTTAAATGGTATGTACAGCAGCAGCGGTGATGGTTGTCACATCATGGTGTGTGATATGGGGTAACTGAAAGAGGAACAAAGTACAGAATTTTAAAACCAGAAGGTTGTTATAGTACAATTTTATAATGAACTCACAGAACACTGTCTCTGAACATCTAGAACTTTAAAATAGGTTAAAATGCTTCCAGTTCGGGAAAAAACGAGCAAATAAGCACTGATATTCATTCATGCCAATTTGTGGTGCCAAAAAGCATTTGTGTCTCTGCCGTGAGCTTTATCCAACATCCATTTACCAGTTCCTGGTTTGCAAATCCAATTGCTCTACAATAGGGATTTGAACAGCAAAATTGGCAACACTTTAAGCTTGAAAAATTGGAGCTGCCAGCCCGATAGCACAATTGTTAAGAAAGAGTTCGGTTTGTCCATGATGAGGGCTTGTTGTGAATTTACCTTTTAGCAAACTGACTTCCATTAACCATCTCACCATTGTACACATTTGGGAAATTAGAACTGTACCCTAATTAGGACAGGTTAAATTTACTTAGAGTAAATTACAAAAAAGACTAGCATTATTCAAATAATTGCAAAGTCGTTGACCTTTACAACTGTGTTTTCTAAACTGTGTTCCATGGGACAATAGTATTCCTTGTGATAATTCATATATATATATGTTCCTCACAAAAAAGGGGGAAGAAGATTTATCATGCATCTGCAAAGACACAATGCACATTTGCATTCTAAAGACTGAGAACCTGGGTAATTTTTTTTTTAAAGACTCTTCAAATTAGGTCAATCACATTTCTCAAATATGTTGAGCCAGATGCTTTAAAAATTTCTTATAAGTATTTTATTTCTCATTGGATACAGTGCAACAGTTTTGAAAAGCCTCACAAAAAGTTTAAATGAATTTAGAGGTTCACATTATTTCATGCTTTACCTCTTAAGACACAGATGAGATTTTAATAATATTTCTGCATTAAATTCTTGAACAGCCATGTGTTTTGGAAATAAAGTTCGAGTAGCTTTTGACAATAAGCAAAATGATCCACAAGTTTGCCTAAAATGGTTTGTTCTGGACCCTCCCTACCTCTATAGTCCATTATTCACACTGAACCCATGTTCTCCTCCTAGAAATTATCTTCCTCCTTGGGTACAGCTTCTGATTCAGTCAATCTAATGGGTGCCCTAATTCAATTCATCAACAAGAAAACATTTCTCAGCTTCTCTCATGAAGTCCTGGCCTTGTGCTGAGAGGAGCACAAAAAACCGATGAGGCCTGTACTTGGCCTCATGAGCCTTACAGCATAGCAGAAGCACCTTAAAAGTAACTCCAGAATAACAACCACAGGGGTTTTCTAATAGAAGAAAGACCCATATGGACTGGGGTACCTGGGGCCTTGGTGGAGGAGATGGACTTAAGACTATGAATTGGATTTAGAAAATGTAGAGGGAGAAGGAAGCTTTCAAAGGAAGAAGTGCATCCAAGGAATTGGTAGACCAGTTGCAAAGGGGGAGTACCTGATCACCTGACTGTGGGTACAGCAGAGGGTGAAAGAGTAATATACAGAGAAAAAAGAATAAAGAACGAATGATAGTTTATTACTTTATCTGAGCTCTCTCTCGGCTAAGACCATGATCTCTGTACTTGTCAATATTTATTGTTTACACAACATAGCAGGATGGCATAAAAGCAGATGTAAGGAATAGCAGGACTTAAGGCACTAATGAGCCAGGCTGTAAAAGGGAGGAACAACTGCATTTTCGCAAAGGACAGATCACGGTTAACAAGGCACCTGTGTTATCCTGCAGGTCATAGTTAACAAGCCACCTGCATTATCTTTAGCTAATGTTTGATCTGGGAGAATGGCTGCATGGTTGTAATTCTTCAGCTATACCATCATCTTGCTATTAGACATGTCACAATCTCATTTATCATTGAGCTCTCAAATGTGACCATTGGCACGGGGAATTCTGTCTCCATACGCCAGCTGAAGGCTCACTTAGCAAATCACACATAGGCCTTAGATTGACTCACAATTTTAATCAATAGCCAAATTATAAACCAATTCAATATTTTAAAGCATGCTCAGTGTAGTTTTAAGCTGGTCCCCGACGAAAGTGGCCAACAGCAAAGGGCAGGCCAAAGTTTCTGGACTTGGGAGAACATAGAGAAAACAAGTAGAGAGCCCTAACTGGGGTGAAATATTCAGTGAACATGGAAAGAAATCAGATAGACAAACACAATAGACTACACAGTGGCAGGTTCTGGCCACCACAGGTAAGAGCTGAATTTGTTTTGTTAAGTAGGAGAGAGACACATTTATTAAGGATAAAGTCATAAATTTGTGCCTGGTCATAAAATAAGTCTAGGAAGACTAGTCTTGAGTCTCACATGGAAAGGTTAGTGAAAGAAGGAATCCAAAGGCCATGGTTGGACTCACAATACCAGTGGTGGTAAACCAAAGGCACATTATGGGCGCTACAGTGGGATGTTTGTGTCATTGAAAGCTCTGTTATTGCATTTTTCTTTTAAGACAAAAGATTTTTTTTTCTAAACTAAAACCTCACTATTTAGGGTTAATTACAGTGTTGGCACCTTGTGATAAATAAGTGCGTTCTGAGTTACAGTTTGAGTAATCGGTCTCTAAAAGGTTTGCTGTTGCTGTCGAAGTTATCTGCGGAATAAAATAGGAGCAAGAAAGAAAATGTGAATCCAAAACTTTGAAGGCAGAAAAGAGATTTCGTGTGAGAAAAGAATAGAGCCCAATGTAATCCTGCTATGGTTTGGATCAAAATGTCACCCAAAAATCTCACGTGGCCAGGGGTGGGGCTATGGAAAGGTGGTTGGATCATATGGCCCTGTGCTCACTAGTGTGAGTTGATCCTTAGAGGATCTTGGAGATGGATGTGTTGTCACAAGGTGAGTCTGGTTGGAGGGCACAATCTGGAAGGGTGTAGCCTTGGTCCTGGCCCTTCCTCTCTGTCTGGGTCTTCCTCACTCTCTGTTTCTTGGCTGCGTAAGATAAGCAGCTTTCCTCTACCATGTCCAAACCTCTGAAACAACAAGCCAACGTGTATTTTTTTTTTCTCTGTTAAGTTGTGCGTGTCACCAACTTTTAAATTGGTCACAACAATGAAAGTGACTAATTCAAATCTCAAAAGTTTCTGGTTTAGGAACATGAGCAATTCTAAGAACCAAGTTTTGGAAAAGAAAAATAAGTATTTACTAAGTGAGCAATGAACAAATATTACATGGCTTTCCCATCTATTGGTTCATAATTTAATTCCAACTTACATATTTACATTATTTGCTACTAATTACTCATTAATTCATAAGCGCTTATTGTGTGCCAAGAAATATTTTAGGCAGGGAGGCTAGAGATTTAGCTCAGTGCCACCACGCCTGCCTCACAAGAACAAGGTCTTGAATTTGATCCCCAGTACTGAAAGCAAAAAACAAGAGTTTGAAATATTCTAGGCACTGGGGGAAAGTGTATAGTGCAGTTTAAGGGAATGAAAGAGATGGATGATGGCTATGTAAACTACTAAGTACAGAATGTGAGCTTTTTTAGTATACTCACTATTTTCAGATTACAGGGAATGATTGTGAATATTAATTGAATTTTTATTGTGTGCCATGCCTTTTGGATTCATGAAACTTAATTTCTACTTCAACACAAAGGAGTAGACATTGTTATTGCTGTTTTTCTTGGTTAAAATCACCATCTGTTAGGTCCCTACCATATGGAACCTTAGAGGACACCCACAAAAGGAAAGAACCCAACATCTGGTAAACACTTCTTCTCTTAACATAGACACCAGGGGCTCCTGAATGAATGGGTGACAGAGACATTTCACTAGGAGAACAAGACTTGTCATGGCCCCATAAGACTCAATGTTTCTACCCCAAGACCAAGTCCAGCTGACCAGGTTCCTTGGATTTTAAGATGCTTACATCTTAACATCTTGAAGTTATGGTGCCTCTTACAAAGACATGTCCAAAAGCTGTGATAAAGGATGGTCTCTTTCATCCATCCAGGTGTTCCTGATGTCCATGTCTAAAGATAATACAATGTCTTGCTTCACAGAAAAACATTAATTTGGGGCTGCAGTTTTTGAGAATTTTCTCATCACGGAAGTGTCAATCTGCATCCAAACAGTAACCCTAATGATTTTATTTCAAAAAGACGGCTATAAAATTGCACTGGAGAATTTAGCTTCTAACCCACATTTTTTATCATCTTAAATTTATTGAATACCAGAAAGAAAATATATCTCCAAGTAAAAATCTTCTTGAAAATGTAAACACTACTTTTGGAAAAGTATTACAATGATTGCATCATCAGTTTCTTACTAGTTCTGCAAGCGTTTCTTTACTGTAGTTTGTTCTTAAATTAGTGAAAGGTAGATTTCTGTAGTCAGCCTTCTATTTGTATATAAGAAAAAATGTAGGGCATTGTGGGCCAAACCAGTATAATAAGAACTAAATATTAACACTCTGGGAAGTATCAAGCTGAAAAGAACGTAGGAGCATGGGCACAGCCTGGCACAGGTGAATGTCCCTGCACAGGTAGCCAGCTCAGCTCTTTGGGCACTGGCACGCTACCAGTATTTTCGCTTGGCATGACTTCAAGGGCCTCATGTGTCCAGCCCAAGGAGTCCCCTTTCAAGATCCAGGAGCCAAGCTCACTGCATGCAAACCAGGCTGGGTCTTAGAATCAGTTTACATGGGCATGTTGTCAGAGAAAGATGTTTATGTGTATGAGCTTCTTAAAGGGCTGAATAGAAAGATCACAAGCAAGGTTAAGCAGAATGGGACTGGGAAGAATTCCACATGTCCTTAGAGGACAGGCAGAGGATAAAAGAAGGTATAGTAGGGAGACAGAAACAGAAGCGCATTCTTCACTGTCTGGCTGGCCAGCCCCGCAACCGTGCCAGTCTTCAAATAAAACCTCCCTGGCCTCAGAGCCTCCACCAGGCATGCCAGCTCCATTGATTTACACAAAACCCCTAGGACTTTGATCAGTGACCAAAATGCAAACATTCTAAGCGATGCCCCGAAGAAGCTTGTTTAAAAAACAGTTGATGTAAGGGTTTAAAACAGTCCATTAACAATCTCATGTAGAAATGTGTATACATGTACGCCACCCGTGCACGCTTCCATGCACGAGAACACTTTACACAGTCTATTAACAATGCCACGTACTTATGACACACACTCACTTCGCGTCCAAGCAAATGTTCTTCGTTTGCAAGTGCAAAGTCAAAAATATAAAATTCTACTCTTTTCTCACTGAACCTCAAACTCAGAGTGGAAGGGAGGAAAAGGAAACCATGCTATATCCACCCACCAGACACAAAAAGGGTGATTCACAGTTGGGTCTGTTAAGCCCATAAATTGGTACTCAGGGTAGAAGAATTTTAAGATGTAAATTAATCACATAATTTTAGAGGCTGCAAATATCCAAATGGGCATTTTCTAACTTTCATGTCTTGTTGAGTGTCCCAACACCGTCCCTCTGGTAAATATCCTGTGTATTACGACAATTAAAAGGTTGCTAAAAATGAAGGCCACGTTACGCAAATTAAGTGCCAACCTCTGTGAACACACAACGCTTGCTCAGCCTCAGACACTAACTCAGGGCACCAACTTTAGAGCACGGCTGGCAGGATTTCTAAGGATGAAACAGGCAGCCAGGTTTAATGATGTGGGGCCTGTACTTCAAAAAAATTATGAAATAATATTTGTCTGCCTTGAGTCATTTGGCCACTATTTCTGGATATGGTGAGTGCAAAGAGCTCCATTTTGTGAAAACATGCAGTTCATTCATTCTAATAGAATAATTACACCTGGCTCCAAATTATTCCTTTAGAAAAAAGTGGACTCCTGGGTCCAAGGATGAGGTTTCTCCTAGCAAAGTCACTACAAATACGCTGGTGTAGAACAGCACTCGACAGTGTGCAGAGCTATCCACCTGACTTTCAGCAGAAGTTTTTTCCAGCTGGAGAGGCAGAAAGTAGAAAAGCATGTTCCTGATTCCACATGATGCACTGGCCTGTGGAGGAGCTGGGCAAGAGATAGTAGACTCTCAGTCTGAAAAGGAGAATCTCAAGCACTGCTCTATCTGGGTAATTACCAGTCCTTCGGTTCCAGGCAATCTGGGCCCAGTATGTTGTACACCGGGGTTCAAGGCTCAAGGAGCACTAAGCAATTTTCACCCACACACCACCTCTGAGCTACAGGAAGTGCAGGCCTTTCCCAAATTGCTCTAGAATTAGCCAAACCCTCTCTGAAACACAGCTGGAGGAGAAGTACCCTCTGGATTAACAAGCACCAAAGAGTCACCAAGGCTGCCCCTTTGAGGGTTCACACTTTCCTAACCTGAGTTGTCAGCAAAGCTTTCCACTGTCTCTTCCTCCAGCTGAGCAAACGCGCCCAAAGCCCCGCTTCCCTGGGTTGTCCTTTCTTGTGGCATTACCCAGGCTGAGGGGAACATCAGAGTGATGACGCCCTCCCATTGTAGCGTTTCCAAAGCCTCCTCCCAGTACATTTAAATGAAGTATTGTGCAACTCCATTCGATTAGCAAAGTAAGCCCCCTCAAAACTCTGTGGACAGAGAGGAGTAGTGCCAAAAGTTGGTTTAAAGATGCCACCTCTGGAGTCAGGCGATCTGGGCGTGCCAGCTGCATGGTTGTGGACAAGCACTGCATCTGCTCAAGCTCCTGCCTTCATCTGCAAAATGTGGCTGGTGGAATGAAATTCTCTGCAAAGAATGCATCGAGCACACTGTCCTTCTCATGGCTGTGGAACAAAGACACGTGGTGCTCGGAAATTGCCTCAGGTCAACAAGTGTGCGCTAGGTTCTACATGGAAGTGTTCAGTTGGATTGGCTGGGTTGGGATCCTCGCTCTATCTACTTAGAATCTGCAGACTTCCTGCGCCTCCCTCACATCTCAAAGGGCCTTCCTATGAGCACCTACCTCACAAGGGATGCGTAGATGTTGAGAGAATGAAGTGAGAGACTGGAAAATGTTCACTGACACAACAGAAGGGCAGCAGGCTAGGAGCAAGAGCGCAGAGCCTTGCAGGTCCCCAATATGTACACAATCTAACAAAAGCATGCTGGAAAGGAGAAATGATGGGTGCAGAGCCCTGCAGCATTGTCCGCCCCAGGGAGCTGGAGTTCCCATCCCTCCCAGCGGACTCCTTTCCTTTAGTAGACTATGTCTGCTGTGCACATGGAGTGGCTTAAAAAGTACCAGGTGAGCCTCCTTGCTGTTTTCTTCCGAGAATATTCACTCTTGTCACTTGGTTTCCCAGTAGATTTTGAAAGTAATTTTAAATGAAAATGAAACTCATTCTCATATTTTTAGGAAGCATATCTAAGTCCCGCACTGGTGCAGCCAAAGTCTGCACATGAGTGGGGCTACAGGAAAGAATCCTGTCCTCCTGCCCCTCCTGCTCCAGCCACCCATTAAAGTACTGAGCATAGGGACCCCATGCCCTAAATCTTGCTGCTTTGAATAAGCCTAGCAAGTGCTTTCATTGCAACGACGTCTAAGTGACACAAAATAACATATATTTTGACATTTTAAAAGTGTCCCCACGTTTGCAGAATGACTTTATCTCTAATCCCATTTCTAATCTGTATTGAGTACTGAGACCTTAGGCAAGTCTTACCATCTCTCTGAACATTAGTTTTCTCCTACTGAAAAAAAAAAAAAAAAAAAAAAAAAAAAAACACTTTCAGATCCAAGCTCTAAAATGCTGTTTTGCATAATTCCCTTCCCCATAACCCTTGCAGCCAAGAAAGAAGGCAGATATTTCTGGCTTGGGTTTGACCTGCCTGTGTCTGGCTGGTCTTCAAAAGGCAATGGGGGAGGTGGTTAGACCCCGGGTGTCCACAGCCAGGCCACCTGATTTGGGTGTGGGTTCTGCCACCCTGCTTCACACCCGCATGCTCAGGTACAGGGACAGCAGCAGGCCCTGGGGCTGGGGTGGGGGACAGGGCATCCGAGCAGCTGCAGTTGTGATGCAGGTCTCTGGGGTTGGTGTGAGAATCAGATAAGTTAATACACAACAGTGGGTAGAGTATCAGTGCCTGGTACAAGGTAAGAACTGCCTGGGCTTTAGCTGTAATCATCGGAGTACATCTCAGTAAATGTTTGCTGTGCCTAAATGGACATCAGTGACCAGCCAGGAAAAGACGTGTGCTCTCCACTTGGTTCTCACAACAACCCAAAGGAGATGAAATTATTATTCTCATTCTAGACAAAAAAAAAAAAAAAAAAAAAAAAAAAAAAAAAGACAGAGAATAGGATCTGGGAGATACGACAAAACACTGAAGAGGCAAAATTAACCAGCATTTGATACCTAAATTCATGCCAAAATGCAGTTATGTAATATGACAATACATATTAAATAATATTTTTGTGTTGAGGGATCAGCTTTTATTTCCATTTTTACTGTTACACTGGGCATCACTGCAGGGAATTTGAGTAAAGCTCATTTACCTATTTACCTGTGAACTTGGAAGTCCTCAAGAACACTCTCAATAAACCTACTAGGGATAGGAATCTAAGTTACTATGATCTCTTGAATGACATCACACATATCAGGGAGTCCAGTCAACTTTATTCTATTGTAATCAGAGATTATTAGGTTAAGCAATAGAAACATTAAACTTGCTTATGGCGGGGGAGGAGTTAGAGAGAAACAGCCCTTAGCCAGGCATGGTAGCGCATGGCTGTAATCCCAGCACTTGGGA
>NW_022900949.1:35450331-35455374 GCF_012274545.1 Fukomys damarensis
AAAAGAAAAAAAAAAAAAAAAAAAAAAAAAAAAAAAAAAAAAAAAAAAAAAAAGAAAGAAAGAAAAAGAAAAGAAAAGGAAAGAAAGAAAGAGCCCTTAAAGAGCAGAGGGAGGCTCCCTGATCTCCTTTGAGCACACTGCAGACCAGGGCCAAGAGGGAACAGCTGCCCTGGGCTCTCTCCCTCAGCTCATGTGGTTGCTCAGCCCCAGTGCAGATTCTCAAAAGTGATCACACAAAATAGGAATCCTGAGGCCACACACGTACACACGCCAACCTAGACAGCTACTTTAACCTCTAACAAAATAAATCACTATTCTCTGGACACACCTCTAGCCATCCTGCCACTAGGATGCTCAGGAAATTCTGAGTGTCCTTGAGGACAGTCTAATTCTCAGATGTGCACAGCCAAAAGAAAAATGGGGGAGAAATTTTGAAACTGGACGCATTTGAGCTGCCAGAAAATTGTCCGGAAGCAGCGTCTGAGCAGCGGCTGCACGTGGCCTTTATGTGAGGCTTCGTCAGACGGGGATGTGGGAGGGGCCCACCATTCAGGAAAACAGCCAGCTCCTCACACCCTAAGAGCCCCGGGAATAGGCAGCAGTCTGCAGCGGGATCCTCTCACAATGGCTTGGCAGAAATAGATGGTCCACACAGGGAAGGATCAATTGTAAAAAGCAGAATTAGTCATTCTAAATCATGCAGCTGTGGTCGAAGGGAGCTCTTCTAAAAATCATTAAACAATCATGTATTCCTATTGATTTATTCAAAATACCTTGAGGGAAAGCAGATTAAACACAAGGTAAAAGTAAGCTAATGCAGATTAAATGGATGAAGGATGGGACGAGAGTTCCCTAGGTAGTTTTTGTACTAATGAGAGGAAAATTATATGTACACTATTACCAGGATAAAAGGGTCTATTAGAGGTCTTTTGCTTGACATATTTATGTATTTCAAATACTAAGTAGCATAGTGAATTAGGTTTACTCTGGACATTTGTTATTTTTATTGCATCTCCAAAGTGATAAACAGAGTTCTCCGTCAAGGGCAGCACACCGCTCACTCAGAAGCCCTGCCTGGTAGACAAATCCCCATGCCAGGGCTCTTTCCTGGGTGTCATTTATCAATAAGCCCAGGGCTGTCTGACTGCAAGGACCAGGACTTTGCAACCAAGGGCAGCATGCACCATCTGAGGTGAGATCAGGTGAGGTTCGTGTGACGTCTTCCCTTGGGCAACGGTCAGAGATGTCCTAGCTTCCTCTAGTGGAATCCATCCCAATGCTCTGCCCTGTCTCCTCGGAAACCAGAAGTGAGATGTGTCTATTACACATTGTGCTCACGTGTGGGAGAGACACAGCAGGTGTCGTGGTCCTCATTGAAAGAGATGGAGGCACTAATATCATGAGAGAGGCCAAGGACGTGCCACCGGTGAGCCTTGGAATGAAGACCACACACGTTTCCCCAGCTCAGGGTTTTCCTGCCACATTGTACATTGGTGAAAATTGCATTCATGGGCTGCCATTTTCAAAGTGGCATTATTCTCACTGTATTCGTTGGGAGTTTAAAACCAAATTCACCGCCCTCCCTTGGCCACTTTCATTCCCTACGTTCCTTATTCCAATTCCCAACCTGTTTCAGTCAATCAGGAAGTTACATCATTCTCCCACCATCGCTCTAGACTTCAGTCTTGACATTTGATGAAGCAGCTCTAGAAGTCTTGTCTGTGAGCATCTTTAGTTATAATTTTTAAAAAGTACAGTTAATGCTACTGTCCAGTAACGCCCAAAGGAAAAACAAGCTCATAAAAATTCTACAACATGTCCCTCTCATCTCTACCTTACTCACGGGATCTGTGGCACAGTCTGACTCCTGGCTCTCCCCCAAAGTCAAAATAACCACGAATGGTAAACACTTGGAATCGATTTAGACCCTCAATGCAGCCAAAAGCAAAATCAAAGACCCTCATGAAAGAGCACGTCCAGAACTGCTCCACAAAGTAGCAAGAATGATGGGATAAGTGCATTTGAAGGGAGAGGGAGGGTTTTTGAGGAGGAGAATAAATGGCAACATGTCTTTTGCTATCACAAATTTTTAAAATTCACCGTATCACTGTATTTTTCAATCACAGTTTATATATGACATAATGCATATAAGTAATAAAAAGTCCTTTTAAAATAATTTTATTTAATGCTGAAAACACAAAAAGCCCAAGTTTAATAATTCAATAAGAAAACTTACATGTTTGTTTAATAACAATCTCCTGAGTAGGCTGAAACACTATAGTCAGTCTTCCTATTTCCCTCGCCATGTCCCACCACCCATGTCATTTCTGACATACTTGGGTTTCGATGCCACTGACCATGTGGTGGACACAGAGGTACTAATGAGCGTGGCACTGTCTTGCACAACACAGCATTCTCTTGTCATGTACAATTTGTGTTTGAGCACAACACAACAGAACAATGGAAAATATCACAGCCAGCAGGCCGTAGGTTACACAGCCTACTCTAGACCCCAGCAATGCGATTCTAGCCGGGATCGTTGCCCTCGCGCCTTCCTCTCTCAAAGCTGTTCCATGCCCCACAACCATCTTAATCTTTCTAAAATAGAGCTTTCATCCTCCCACACCCTGTTCATAAAATCCAAGAGCTGGGGTGGCAGCATCCACATTTCTCTTTATTTCTCTTCTTCCTGGAGTAGAAGGTACCAGAGATGCTGAGGTTGCACCTGGCTGTGAGACAGCTCACTTAGAAGGGTGTTTCTGGTAGATAGGCCCTGACATGACTTCAAACAGGGGAGGCTGGTTCAAAAGCAAAATCAAGAAGGCTCTGTGGCTGAAGCCAAAGCCAAAAGTCATGAGGGAAGCTGCAAAGCTAAACAGAATACAGCAGTGCAACCTCAGGGCTCACAAAGAAGTGTGCGGCATGGTCACGTCATGGGCAAATCCGACTACAATGGACAGGAGCAGAAACCTCACCACATTCCACCGTGGTGACCTGGCAGAGTAAGTAGGGAGACACAGCAGCCTTCTCAACCCTGCAATACCCATTCCCCACTCAGACCTTTTAGATTGAATATCTCATCTTCAGGAGCGGGACCCACAAGTACACGACTGCGGACAATTCCTTACACTTTAATGCACAGCCAGTTTGCAGGCTTCTTCATGCTGCATCAGACTCATTCCATTGGCCCGTGTAGTTATAGATATTGGTGTAATAGTTGACAGAATCCAGTATTTCATCTAAGCCTTATATTCCCCTGTAGTGACTCTTTTTATCTACAGAACAGGTATCACCATATATCTATGCATGGTCTGGCAAGAAAATTAAAGAAACACTCTGTCCTTGTTATAAGAATAAAATCTGTCACCAGCTAGCTTTCTTCTTCCCATCTAGCTTTGTTCTTTACATCCCAGAGCTTGAAAACAATAGCTATCATTTGAAGCAAGAGTGGCATCTTGCATTTTCATGGTACTTCAATGGCAAAACGCATTGGTTCGTTTAGTCATTACTTCAGTCTATGGGAGCAGCAATGAGTTGTCATTATTTCTAATCTGCAAATTATTTTCATTTTGCTGGTGGGAAAATAGACTCAGCAATGCTGAAAGCTTTATGCCAAGTCATCGGAGTCACTGCCTACAGCACTTGGACCGGAGCTCTTTCTTCAGAATTTAGTCATATTGTACCAAGTTGGAGTTGTAGCTCAGGGTTAGGGTACATATTCTGCATGTGGAAACCCTAGGTTCAGTCTCTAGCCCCAGATAACAGCAACAATAACAACTTAGTCACCTTATGCTCTGCATTATTGCTTTGTCACTGCTGAATAAATTAGACACAAGTCCAGGGGAAAGGATCCTCATCTAAGCAATGAGGAATATTTTATGGGAGTTTTCTTTTTGTAGGGTTTGTTTGTTTGTTTGTTTGTTTTGTTTTGTTTTTTTTGGTACCAGGGACTTAACTCAGGACTTTGTGCTTGCAAAGCAGGCAGTGAAAACAGTGAGCTAAATCCCCAGCCCTAAGGTTGAATATTTTAAAATATTTACATCAGACTTCATCAAAAATATTTTTAAAAATTATTACAGGTGAGCAGCAGTAGAATTTACTCCTTGCTATAACCTTTTGGTCAAGTATCACAATAAGTCAAAAATCACAAGAAGCGTGTGTGTACTAAGAACTGAGGGTTTTTACTTCAGTCACTCCCGTTGTGATTCTGTACTCTGCCAGGTGTCAGCAGTGCGCACATGCACGAAATACACACACAGTGGACACTGACCGTCTGCAGCTGTCATGGACAAATGCAAATAGTGGAATCAGAGGTCTAAGAAATGTCTCTGCAGTTCAAGTTGCTTGAATACCATGGAACTCACAGAAAGGGCAAAGCTTCTGTCCTTGTACAAATCGCCAATGTGTGAAACAAACCATTTTGACCTGACTCAGATAATATCCTGTTTCCAAAGTCACCAGGTCATAGACTAGACTGCATTCTACTCAAAATGGTGAGGAACACAGCTTTGTTCTCTATTCTGCAGTTAGGAGGAGCTTTCTAAGAAGGAGCCTCAGAGAAGAACTTCTTAGCTCCAGAGCCCCAACCCAGTTGACGGTCTCTTCAGTCCTCTTTTGTGGGGGGACTGTCACAGTGGCTGTGCCACCCTGGGACAGGAAAGACCTCTCTGCTCCCTGAAAATGAGTTCTATTCACAACTGTGCTTTTCTAGGTTTTAGCTGCTCACATTTGCTTGGATCTTAAGAGTTATAAAATAGACACTTCTTTTTTTTTGGTGCTAGGGATTGAACTTGGGCCCTTGTGCTCGTGAGGCAGGTGCTGGAACCACTGAGCTAAATCCCCACCCCCAAGATTGTTTTCTTAAAAGTCAGCCCAATATAAAATAAAATGGAAAGAGCTGTTCTGAGTCTTCAGTTCAACAAGGGTGCATTTAACTAGAACATTCCTTTTTCTTCTTCTCTTTGAACTTCTTCAGCCTGAACTTCGGTTTTCAGTTTCAGGGCTGCTTCATTCTACTAGAGATCTCTTTTTTTTTTTTTTTTT
>NW_022900949.1:35456282-35468126 GCF_012274545.1 Fukomys damarensis
TTTTTTGAGACAGGGTCTCACTGTGTAGTTGAGGCTGATCTGGAACTCACTGTGTAGCCCAGGCTGGTCTCAAATTTACAGCGCCCCGCCTGCCTCAACCTCCAGAGTGCTGGGATTACAGGCTTGCACCACCACCCCTGGCTTAGAGACCTCTATTTGATGACTGGATCCATCCTAAACTCTAAGACAACATTTGTACATCGGTTATTTATTTAGAATCTGAATTCGGGCAACTATAAGACAGGTGTTTAGGAACTTGAGCAGTTGTTGAATAATTGTAGAGCTTAAACCTAGGACAAAGTGTTATAGCAGGATTAAATGTGTTTATGTATAAAACAGACATCAAACAGCTTGATTATCTTTCCCTTTATCAGAGAAATTGCTTTTGAAAATTGATATAATGCATATGCTCATCCATTAATGTATGCATCCTACAAACTTTAATTTGCACATACTAGGCACTATGGATAGAGTATAAAGATGTCAGGCTCAGCCCATGCCTTTCTGGAGCTCACACAGAGCAATCTTTATTCCATCTAAAAAAACAAAAACAAAAAAACTGACTACCTCTGTCTTATTTTTATAGTGTCACTCTAAATGGACTTCCTTATTAAGATTTCTTTAGTCAAAGGCACTAATTGCATATAAAGTACCTGGCAGATCCCTCCCCACTTCAAAATGATTCTTGATAAGTGTGTGTGACACAGCCCTGCAGGGTGTGCACTGCGTGCAATTATTTCTTAGTTAATCCCTTTAGAGACAAGAGGACTTGTTAAGTGTCAGAACAGAGTGCCTAACACAGGAGGGAAAGCCTCTGTTAGCACGGGTTCACATATTTCATGTTGCCTAGTGAGTCTTGGCTCTTCATTTTCGTTTCAGAAAAGTGTCATTGAAGAGACGTCTATGTGTCGGCTAACATGTGTTTAGCGATTATTTTATCTGTAAGTGGTGAAGATCACACTGAACAACTGCTCCCTCTGTCTAGTTAAAGCTGACAGGGTTGTCATTACTCCAGTGATGGATTCAACTTCCCAGCTTCTTTGCAGGAATATGTCTTATCCTATAGCAGAGAAACACAGACAGTTTGAGAATGGATTTAGCCGACAGAGGACAATGGAGTCAACCTCAAATTTGTAGAGTTGTTTCTGAGAAAGGAAGGCTTATCTAAGATGTGTCTTTCCACTGTCATATACCTCAGACCTTGCTCTTTGCTCTCAGGGTTGGTTGGTTTGGTCAACTACTGAATGCTCTCTTCTTGAAGATGTGCTCTCCCATGATGATTGTACTACTTCTCCCTAACTCCTCTGCTCTTCCTGGTAACAGGATGTGTATCCCAGCTACGATGTCTAGGACAAATATTCCTGCCTTAATAGGCAAGAATGACTCTGCTGGTGGGACTCTCGAGCCAGGAAAGGTAACAAATCTAGTCACTGAGAAAATTATTTGGGCTTAAAGAATTCCTTAAATGACAAGTAGATGTAGATAGAGCTACTACTAATAATAGCAGAGGAAATGCTTGGAAAATATTTGAAAGATATATTGTTTTTATTCTACGTATTTCTTTCTTGTTTGGAACTAGTTGGTATCTGAGTATTGCTCCTCTAAATCATTTTAATTATTGTATTTTAAGGTAAGGACAATGCTCGACTTCCATTACAAGCTGATTTATTACATGGTTTCTTTTGAGTTGATGAAGGGGTAACTACAGATACTGGCATTCACTGACTTGGATTTTTTTTCAGGGAAATTTTAATTTTTTTATTCATATATGTTTGTGATACACAGCAATTATATTCATCTTGGGGAACTGGCACATATGTATATTGTGTATTTTGATTGTTTTAATATTGAAGTTCTTACCTTGAAAAATTACTCATAGGCCAACCTAAGGTGCATAAAAACTTGGCAAAGAAATACACTAGAAAAAGCCAGGGCCTTAGCAAAATTATGTACCTGGTGCCCAGAAGAGAAAGAGACTGGAAATTGCGGAAGCAGTTGGAGTAGGGAATAGGAATGGTCAGCCATCCGCTCAGCAATGAACGATGAAAAGGTCAGGCCACTTTTACACATTACCACATCTTTCACAGGCTAAAGCGAGCATTGAAATTCTGAAGTCCAGCCTGCCTCCCAAAGTTCAGCGAGAACAGAAAACGGCGCCAAGTCCAGACTGTAACGATATTTAGAAATGGTTTGAACATCTGGAGGTAAATATGAGGTCACCCTTGGAGCGCCGCCGTCCGCCCGCTCTCCCTCTCTCCTCACCGCGCCCCTGCGCACCCCTGTCCTTCCCGGCTCACCTCATGCATATCCATGGGGCAGCTGCCTGGTAAATCAGACAGAATTCTTCAAAAGGCCCCGGGGGGCTGATAATCACAATAAATATCACCAGTTTGTCCTCCTACAGACCTCTCTTCAGAAGGCTTCTAGGCGGGCCGGTTTCGTTGTTATGAGGGCTCTGTTTTTCCTCCTAGGAGATCGATGGGGCTTGGTGGCTTCCCCCGGGTCACCCAGCAGGACGGTGCCCACCAGAAGTTTCCACACGGCCCGAGAATCATGATGTTACAGAGTGGAGCTGCGCAGCCGCCAAAACAAATATGTCAGTGGATTTTACAAAGGACTTTTTAATAAAACAGCAAACTCCTTTTCTGTACCGGGGCAATTCAGCGGACTGTGCTAATGTTATTTCAGGGGGCTGTACCGACACCAAAATCAACCAAATGTGGAGGTCAATTTTGTGGCATTTGATAGAGTAGGTAATTGCCAGCAGAGATTGCAGTTTAGACACTGAATCTGTAATACAAGATTCACTTTACCATATATGTCCTTTTTGAGCCATCAAACATAAACACATGTTCGGCTAATATAGTGGTTCTCAACCAGGGACTATTTACCAGATATCAGCGTGTATTTGGCGATGTCCCGAGACATTTTGAGAATAGGGACTGGGGTGGTGGTGCGAAGGAGGGAGGTGCTACTTATGAGCAAGTAAGAGCCAGGAGGGCTGCTAAACGTTCTACAGTGCTGGGCATGGCCCCCTCAACAAAGAATCACTCGCTCCCTGTGGTCAGTAGTGCCAAGATCAGATACCTACACCTGGGACCAGAGGTGACAACTGGCACAGAAATAGGAGAGTGGTTGGAAGTCGTCTGTGTAGTCTTTGGACCTCCAGCTTTCGTCCCCACACCTGGCTGCACTCCGCCACCCACAGCCAGTCCCACCTTTGCAGTAAACTTCTTTTACCGCTACCTGTCGTTTTAAAGCCTGGGTACATACATTGGGAGGGCTTGTTTCAGGCAGTGATAAAAAGAGCATTATGTTTGTCTTACTCTCTCATTGCCAGAACACAGTACCTCACACCCACAAGTTAAAGGAGGAGAGGTTTATTTTGGCTCACAGTTTGCAAAGGCTTCACAACGAAGTTGGCTGGCTCCGAGGCAGGGTGGCGTGCCAGAGGGGTGTGGCTGAGGAGAAACGGTTCATGGTGTGGCAGGCAGGGAGACGCAGAAGAGGATCAAGGGAGGAGAGGGTTGTACACACTCTCCAGGCTACATCACGTCTTTCCATCAGGCTTCTCCTGTCAGCATCACATTCAACTATAAACATGAACAGACTAATTCAGTATCACACATCCCTGATGCAGTCACTCCCAAAAGCCCCATCTCTGAGTGTGTGAGGTAGAGGGGGCAGCAACATCAGATATAAACCTAAATGATGCTGTATATAATCAGTGGGGCTTAAACATTTTGGTCCAATTTATAGTTCATTCTTCTTGACTGTTCTATAATATTCCAATGCCTCAGTGAACTACAGATTCGTCTTGATAGATATTCAGATACTCTGCAAGGGCTTGTATCATGAACAGCACTCTCATAAACATTTTATATAAAAATCATAGTGTGTGTATATATATATACACACACACACACACATACACACAAAGATAAAATGTATAAAAATAAATATATATACAATATCTCCTATACTGCATTTAAAATGATAAAATCAAATACACCCCGGTATTAACAATGATTATTTTTCTATTGTGAGATTTTTATTGATTTTCTTTTCTTCTTTATATTTTCTATCTTTCTACAATGAACATGTATCATTTTTGTAATAAGAAAAATATTTTCTATACAGCTAGGAGACTGACATCATCTTAAATTGTAAGAATACTCAAATGTACGCAAATATCTATAAATTCAATGTACATTGCTAACCTCATTAATCTTAGCTTACAGCAATCCACAGACTAATACTTGTGAATTTGTTTTACTAAACTTATAAGCCTAGATGCTAACCAAAAGGAATGGCCACAAGTAGGTAAAACCCATTTCTGACTTTGCCCACACAATATATAGTCAGAAGCAGAATTGCACCGTACACAAATGACAACCTAACAGGAGTAAACAAGGCCGAAAAGCCTGACCTTCTTCTCGTTCTTGTCCTCGTGCATAAGTAAAAACTTAAGTTTTAACACGAAAGACCTTAGTGTCAACTGGAAACCCCCTAGTTTGTACCACAATGTATTCTGGCTGATTTAGAGATTAACTAGACAGAGTACAATTATAAAGACTGGGGAACTAGGGAAGAAACCTAACTTTTGCCTGTCCCCAAATCCCTGCCGGAGAACTTACATACTGTGCAGTTTTGCAGCCTGACGTTCATGACCATCAGTTATGATCCACAGCAGCCCACAGAGACAAGGACGGTTCTGCGGTCAGGTGATGCCAGGGCGATGCAGCCACGCTGTGGAGTGTGATGCGGAAGGGGTCGCCTGTCCTGTCCTGTGGCTGCCTCCTCCTCAGTGCAGTGGAGAGGACACCAAAGCCATGAGGGCAGTATCACAAAGCTCCAGGGTGCCTTCTCTCTCCTTGCTCCCATAAAACACAACCTCCTTTTTCAAGTCTGTCTGAGAAAACACTGCCAAGGCCTGAGTGCCTGGTGTTTGTTTCCTTAAACTGTCCACCTCACTCTTCCTGAGAGAGAAAAACTGCAAGTCCCTCTCTGGATGCTGAAACATTTTTCCCTGTGTTACAGAGCGAGTGTCACTTGCTGTGAACCCTGGTGGGGAGTGCGCATCTGTAGGTTAAGGGAGATAGATCAGATAATAAAAGGCAGCAAGAAAGGACAAGAACGACAGCACCACACATGGAACGACTCTTCATCTCTGCACTCAACAAGCTCCTCCTTCCGAGGAAACGCAGGCCCACTGGACGGCACTCCTCTCTGCCAGCGTAGATGAAAACCCACAGGTGGCAGCCCCACCCCCACCCCCTGCAGTCGTGCGCACAGGGCAGCCAGCAGCCACAGGCGGAGACAGAGCCACCACAGCAGCAGTGACACCGCAGAGCCGGCTTCGTGTTTGCTGGAGGTCTTAAGGGGATCTTTCATTTCATTCCGTAGTGATGCCCTTTTTGTTGACAAAAGTAAATTGATGATAGTCAAGAGGGAAGCATTTGGTGGAAAAATTCTGTTGACCCTTCTCAGATTGGATTTGACCACAGAATGGGATACCCGCAGTTGCAGAAATGATAGATTATTGTAATGACTGCCAGGATGGCCTTTTGGCATGTTTAAATGGCAATAAATTTCACCAGGAAGAAGGCAATTTTACTACTGTGGAGCGGTAAGGAAACACGGTGTTTAAGGTGTAAATAAATTGTGAGTCGTTAACAGCAAACAATGCAATTCTCCACCAACGGCTATTCTTATTTAATTTAAATATGTGGATTTGCCCAGCTAATTATGCTTATTTGTTCCAGGTCACAGAATTCTCAGGCCAAAGATTTTGCTTTCTTCCTCTCCCTCTCCTTATGTGTATAAGCAAGACTTCTCTCTCTTTTTTCCCTCCACAGGTACACAAACACAATAGGTTAGTCGGATGACACTAGCCCACTGAATAGCCTCCTGAGGTGATTAAATTAGAGACTGAGCCACCACGTGGCTTTTGCTCAGCTCCCAAGGCCCCTCTGGGATGCAGCCCTTCCCTCACCACTGCCACTGAGGGAGGAGGCAGGAGGGAGAGGTGGACAGCGGAGTTCACGCCTCCTCAAGAACGATCGTGTCCAGACCCACTTGCACTGATTGTCCCATTTCATTGGAAAATGCCTTGCTCACATGGATATAAATGGTGCCTCTGAAACTCCACTTAGAAGATCATTTTAAAACACACTGTATGGTGATAATTAACAAGTCCATTGTTAACCACCTGCTCGTGGGCAGCTTAACCGTGCTGGCTCCGTTCATAGGCTCAGCTTCAGGCCTGGTTCAGTTCACTTCAAGCTTTCAGTGTCTCCAATCAGAGGAGAAAAAGGAGACACGCTTCACCTTGGGCTGGTCGACAATCTGCTTTACTGCATTACTTTTGATCTTGGGTTGCCCAAGCAAGCACAACTTCTACAAAGGCCTAACTCATTCTGTGCTCAGCACACTGTAGACGACCTTTACAATAAGACAGAGAGGAGGACCTGAGTGATTGGTCCCCAACCTCACCAAAACCAAGTGCACGCATTTCTTTCTGCTTGCTTCATGTTCCCTGGAATGGTTTTTCTGAGACCACATTGAAAAGGTTTTCTGTTGAGATTAATTTCGTAAAGTGCTGGAGTAGCTTCAACCAGCTTTGGGTGGAAAACATCATCTCGCTGGTCTCCATCCCACCGTAGGGACTACTGACGCTGCGTGAGGTGGTGGGACACCCAGAGGATCCAGGGTGCTCAGCACGGTGAATCTCTGCCTATCCTAGAATTAATCTCCTTGGCATCCCAGGTAGAAGTGCAGGAGAGACCATAAAGAGATATTGAGTTATTTTTGATAATGCAGATTGTTAGGAACTCTATAAAGAAGTAACTGATTCCAGACAAACCATTATCTTCTTACCCACCACCTTTTAGAGCACAGTACACCAGTGTAACGTGGGAGGACTGGGACTGTTATTTGCCCTGAGTAGAAAGGCTAACTTAGCAAACTTTACAGAGCATTTTGGTAAATGATATCCATAAGACTAAATTGGTTAGATACATTTTGTTTAATTATTTGTAAATGCATTGGTATTTATTAATCATTAGATTTTGGGAAGAGAACAGATATTTGGTAAAACTGACTTGTGGTAGACAGTAAGGAATCTGACAACATTTGAGTGAGATCAAACAGGATGAACTGCATTTTTCTGTTACACTGGTAATCATTTGCAAATTGATTTACCTCAGTGTTTTTTTGTTTTGTTTTGTTTTGTTTTTAAATAATAACTAATTGTCAAGCACTGATAGAGATGCAGATTTGGAGGTACAGGCAGGGGTGAGGGAGACCCCCACCTCACGAAGTACATTTTGTGCTTTTTAACCCTTACAGAACTCTTTATTTAGGGTTCTGGAGGCTGACATGAAAATTAACATTTTAAAGTAAACTTTTTTCCACTATAAATATTTCTGTAAATACTATCAATTGGAAATTAGAACAGTGTAGTACTTTTCTGAATCCAATTCTATTTTTATTTTATACAGTATTTCTCAGTTGTGTTATTTGGAGCAAAAGCCAATGACAGGAAAAAATAATTTGTACCAGTTTTATGAAGTACGTCTTTGGGTTTTTGTAAATAATTTTAACTCAAATAAAATTGCTACTTTCAATTAAAAAAAAATTTTTTTTTAAAGAGATACCGAGTAAAGAACCCATCAGAGGAAGTTTAATGAGCTTGAAACTCAAAGAATTGGGTTGAAAAATAGAGAGCACTTACACCAAGAGAAAAGAATTGTAGGAGCAGGAAATTTTGAGAAAATGGTCTATAGCTGGTGATGCAGCGCAGAGTAGACTGCTCGCCTCGCATGTTCAAGGACTGGATTCAATCCCCAGCACCAACAGAGAGGGAGGACAGGAATGAGGAAGAGAAAGATGAAGGGAGTGGGGTAGAAAAGAAAGGAAGGGTGGGAGGAAGGAAGGAGGGAGAAAGGGAGGGAGGGAGATCTTTTGTAAATAGGAAGGGAAACAAGAGATGAAGCTAAAGGGGTAGGAGGGGAAAGGGATGACCAAAGAACTCAGATGTGTTAGGCACATGTACCAGTCGCCAAGGGGAGTGGAATCATTCTGTACTGCAAATATGTACCAATAAAAATGAAGAAAGAAAGAAATCAGAGTGTAGATTGCGTCGTTTGATGGAAAGGGAAGTGGAGACACAAAATCCGAGGGAGTTTCTCAAGGTCAACAGACTTTAGTGACAAACTGGCCTCGAAAAGGAGGGACTTCTTGCTCTTGCTCACAAGCATGTCCCAGCAGGATCACCCCACAACTGCCCCGAGAAGACCAGGGTGAGCGTGTCTCACCCTGCACCAAGGAGGCCCTGAGTTCTCGGCTTACAGGACTGGGAAGGCAAGTTCTCTGAGTCTGCATGTCCTTCTCCAGGCCCAGCCCATCATTAGAGTCAAAGAGTTAGCAAGGACTCTGAGGGGAGCGGGATATTGTCACACTCTGGGGCAAGATTGTCCAGCTCTGGCTGAGATGAATGCTGAGGGTCAGAACCTGGCCAGTTTTCCTTTCAGTCGCTCTGGTCGTGAGGAAGCTGGAATTTCCATGACAGCTGTGGGCATCTAGAAGCACAAGGTTACAATGTCTGGCTCACGCTCCTGTGTCTTTATTGGATCCGGGCCTCCAGCCTTCCTCCACCACTGATGAGAATGTTCATCTCTCAGCTGTCAGCTCTCTACCAGGTCTCCCCAGGCCTGTGCCCAAGGCCAGAGTTGCTCAGGCTGCTGCTTGGTTTAACATCTCCCCCTGGGCTAATTCTAGGTGAGCAAAAATGTCCCTTGCTGGAGTCACAGAGTACCTGGAAAGGGGCTGGTGTGGCCATATAATCATGGTGCTGATGCCAGCAGATGGGGACAGCTAATTCTCAAAGCAAATTGCCGTAGATAGGATATAATGAAGGAACTTGGGTCAATAAGCGATCGTTGACTTCTCATCATGAGTAAACATGGTGGCCTCATAACCCTCCCCCCCAAAAATTTCATTTTCTTTCTGTCTGATTTCTACTTGACTGGCCTTATGATTTGCTTATTTTGTCAGGTTGATCAGATACAATTAGCACGTCTTCGTAATAAAGATTAATAACTGCTCAGATCAACAAAGGCCAATTAGATGGGGGTGTATTTCACAACACAGGTTGAGGGAGTCCTATTTATTTGTTCTGAGGCTGTTAGTCATGTGCATGGTGTCACAGGCTCCATGCACCCCACAGCAGAGAAGGGGAGAAACCAGTTTATTGAAGTGTAAGAAAGAGGCTTTAGTTGGGAGCTGATTGCCCTCCTACAGTGCTTCTGTCAAAGGGTTTATGTTGAACAGTCTCCAGGAAGATAACTTCCGCTGAGAAAGTGACGCAGGCCAGATGCACTGCTGAGTGTTTCTATGCCTTTTAAATTTAGTCCCTAGGCTAAGCCCACAAGAGAAGAGCAGGCAGAACTCTTTCTTGTTCACCTAATATCCACTCTCCCTTTCTTTCTCAGCAGGACTACCCCCTCCTTTCTTCACACAGATAAAACAGCTAGCTAAAAGAGACTACAAGTTGGACATGGTGGCACATGTGCCTGTAATCCCAGCCATTTGGGAGGCTGAGGCAGCAGGACTGCAATGTTCAGATGAGTGTAGGCAACTTAGGGAGGTACTGCTTCAAAATAAATATAAATAAATAAGGAGAGCTAGGTATGTAGCTCAGTGCTTACTTGGTATAATTCCCAGTACTAGAAAGAGAAAAGGAAAAACTAAATTTGGGCCAGGGGTGTAAATCAGACAAGGAGCTTTAGCTTAGGATATGTAAGGCTCTGTATTTAATCCCCAACACTGTGGGGAAAAAATATCAAAAGACAACAGCAAAAGACTACATTTCTCAGCTTCCTTTCTAACTTGAATAGTTTCTAACCAAAGAGATTAAAGTGAAAGTGTTGCTTGGGATTCAGGGACAGATCTTCAAAGGAAGCTATTGCTGCTTTGCCCTTTTCCACTTTTTACTTCATTTGGCTTGAAAAGTAGATGTGATGGCTAGGACTCCAGCAGCTGTTTTGGGCCTTGTGTTAGGATGGTTGAAGAGGAAGACAGGAGCTTAGGCTATTCTGGTGGCATCCTTTACATGAAGATGTAGCATCCTACATTTCTTAAACCACTCATCTTCAAGATTTTCTATTATATGTAACCCAACCTGATCCTAGGAAAATAGCTAATATTTTTTTCATCACTGTTATGGAGACTAGGCTTGGAGGCTGGCAAATGTGGCGATGGAATGGAAACACAACCTGCCTGACACTGGCACCTCTATTTTCAATGCTGTGCTGCTTATTAAGAGCAACTGAAGTAATAGCCACCAGCCATACCTTTCATCTCATCACCACAGCCAATGAGGATTTGTTTCCATTCTCCACACCAAACTGTTGTGCTCTTCTTTGTGACTGGAACTCTCTTCTGCTTGTATATGTGCTGCTGAAGTGAGCCTGTCTCTTGTCCTTGCTCTTTACCTGGGTAGCCCCTACTTAGATTTCAAAACATGATCAAAAACCCTCCCTGGTCCCTGTGTGGCTGCGTTCCCCTATAAGGGACTACCACCATCCTCTTGTCACACAGCATTAGCCACCTGAACTCCCAAAAGGCTGGCATGGAGGACACTGCTAGGTGAAAGCTGGAAGGAGTGGTGCCCAGCACCCTCAGGGGACACCAGAGGACCCCATGGCCCAGGGCAGGACCCTGAGAAGGATCTGGCCTATCAGTGAGGAATTATGAACCCCAGAGGAAGCACAGCTCTTGTCCTCCCACAAATCTTGACAACAAAAAACTCAAATGGATTTTAACTCTGTCCCAAAACAAAGCCCAACAATATTTTTATATCTGACACTCAATCCAAAATGATTAGGCATTCAAAGGAGCATAAAATACCATCTATAAAGAGAAAAATCAGTCAAGAGAGTTCCACTCAGAACTGAACAAATGTTGGAATTTATAGGCAAGTGTAGTAAAATAATTTTTATAATTATATTCCACATATCTGAAATTTAAATAGAGAAATAGAAATATTTAAAACAAAATACACCTGAATCCAGCCTATAGAAATAGAAACTATAGTGTATGAGATGAAAAACACACTAGATAGAATTAACAGCAGTTTAGATGTCACCAAAAAAATTGATGAATTTAAAGACATGTCTATCCAAAAGGAAATACAAAGAAAAAATACAATTTTAAAAATGAAGACTATCATGGCTCTGCCACCTGCCTTGCAAGCACAAGGTCCCAAGATCAATCCCTGGTATTAAAAAAAAAAATGAGACTACTAGTAAACCAGTGAAATAACTTCTAACAGTCTAATATACATTAAAATGGAGGCCTCAAATGAGGGGGAGAAACAAAAAAATTTAAACAAATGTTATTATTTCTCAAATTTAATGAAACCTATAAATTCACAAGTCCAAAAGATCACTGAACCTCGTAGCACAAAAAAATAAGAAAAAACTAAGTGAAGCATGGTGGTAAATGCCTATAACCCTAGAACTCTGGGAGGCTGAGGCAGGAGGATACCAAGTTTGTGCACAGCTGAAGCAACTCAGTGACTTGGTGAAACACTGTCTCAAAGTATAAAATTTAGTAAAGCACTAGGAATATATCTCACAGCAAAAGTGCTTGTGTCCAATCCCAGTACTACAAGAAAAAGAAAGGAAACAGACACTTATCATAATCAAATTCCTCAAATCCAGTCATAAAAAGAAAACCTTAGGGCTGGGGATTTAGCTCAGTGGCATCACTCTTGCCTCAGAAGCACAAGGTCTGAGTTCAACCCCTAGTGAAGAAGAAGGAGGAGGAGAAGGAAGAGGA
>NW_022900949.1:35468364-35470469 GCF_012274545.1 Fukomys damarensis
GAGGAACAACTTAAAAGCACTTAGCACTTAGAGGAAAAAATGTCACCTTACAAAAAATAAGGGTGAGAGTAATACCTTGTCACTAACAATACAAGGGGACAGCAGTGTCTTTGGGAGCAGAAAGAAAAACAAAGCTGTCCACCTACAGTTCTAAGCTAAGCACAAAAAAAATTCCAAAAATAAAGGTTAAAATTTTCATACATACAAAAGCTGTCATAACACCAGAAATGTTAAAGTAAGTCCTATAGACAGAAAGAAATGATAGTTAAAAATGTGGTACTACACAAAAGAATAAAGAGCACTGTGTATTACTTACACATATAAATATATAAAACTTTTATAGACATTTCTTTAAAAGATCATTGTTTAAAAATACTATGATAACAATAATATGTCATGGAGTTTATGACATATATTAGTTAAAGGTCTGACAACAATAGCACAAAGGAGAGGGAAAATAGAAATATAATTGTAAGGAATTTTTTTCAGCATGTAAAGTGATTATAGAATCACTTGAAGGGGGACCAAAATAAATTAATGGTATATGTTATGAATGCTAAAATAACTATTAAAATAACAAAACAAAGGCTTACACACACTAAACCAACAACAAAGAAGATTAAAATGGGATCTTTAAAAACTTACATGGGCCGGGAATTTAGCTCAGTGGTGCTGCTGACTGCCTTGCAAGTGCCAAGGTCTTGAGTTAGATCCCCAGTACCAAAAAAATAAAAAAACTTACTTAATCCCAAGGTGTCAGAGCAAATAGAAGCAAAGAGCAAGATACAATAAACAAATAATAAAATGACAAATCTAATTACGTTAATAATCATATTAAATATACCTGGCCCAAACAGAGATTACCAAATTGTTTTTTTTTTATTGTTTTGTTTTGTTTTTATGCCAGGCATGGTAGCACAAGCCTGTAATCCCAGCACTCGGGAGGCTGAGGCAGGAAGATCACTGTGAGTTCAAGACCAACCTGAGCTACATAGTAAGTTCCAGGTCGGTCTCAACTACATAGTGAGACCCTGTCTCAAAAAACATTTTTTTTGTTTGTTTTTAATGGTAAAACTCAACAAAATGCTGCCTATAGCAAACACTTTAAAGATACAAGTACGTTAAAAAAAAGATATGTTGCATTTTAATCAAAAGAAAGCCGATTAATATCAGACTGATTAACAGACTAATATTAAGCTAAATTTCAAAGGAAGTAATGTTGGTGTGAATAAATAATTATCTTACAATGATAGAAGAGTCAATTCTTCAAGAAGTCATAACAATCCTACATGATTATGCACCCTAACAACATAGATTCAAAATACATGAAGCAAAAACTGACAAAGCTAGAAGAGCAACAGGCCAATCCATAATTATGGTTGGAAATTTCAGTATCCCATCTCAATAATTGATCAAACAAGCTGGTAGAAAATAAGTAAGGATATGGAACACCTGCACAACTCCATCAACTACTTGAACTAATCAACAATTTCATAACAACCCACCCAATGGCCAAATCACATGAGACACTCCAGCCTACCCAAATGCTCTAAGAAGATTTGCCAGTGTAAGTGGTATAGGGTTAGAGAGATTTCAGAGCACAAGGAAGCCTCTGGATGCATTGGATATATATCAGTGGCTACACATATATGTCAAATATGTTAAATTGTAAATTTAAAATACTTTCAGTTCGCATTAACTCAATAAATACACTTTTAGGGCCGGGGATTTAGCTCAGTGGTTCTGCCGTCTGCCTGGCAAGCGCAAAGACCTGAGTTTGATCCCCAGTACCAAAAAAAAAAAAATAAATAAATAAATAAATAAATAAATAAATACACTTTTAAATATACATATGGGTTTTCATGAGGGTGGTGCCGAGTTAACAGGCAAGGTTAACCTTTGCAACTTTAAACTGATCACTAGAGGGAATTCCCTGGTCAGCCTAGATTTCATGAGCATTTATATGACCTACTTTCTTACTAACAACTCCCATATAATTTTTCCAAAACTTATGTCTTTCAGGGCCAGGGATTTAGCTCAGCAGCACAGCAGCTGCCAGGCAAGCATGAGGTCCTGAGATCAATTCCTGGTTAAAAAAAATAGAT
>NW_022900949.1:35470481-35475481 GCF_012274545.1 Fukomys damarensis
ATAAATATTATTTCTTATAAATCTCCAACAGCAGATATGTTCTATATCTTAAACTTTAACCTAGCCCTACACCAGGGTGGCAGAGTACTGGTCCTAAAAATCCTTTAATAATGTCTTTCAACTTTTAGATCTATTCAAACTATTGAAACACATATTGTTATCATAATTAGCATTGGTTAATAATTAAAGATGAGCAATTTTTAATCACTATTGTTATGCTAAGTAATTCCTCAGAATCATCCTCTCAGCTCAAAACTCTTATTATTCTCATCTTATAAATAAGGAAAATGGGACACAAGAGAAAACTTGGCCCTAGAACACAATGCAAGAGACTGGTAGCAGTAAGATTTGAACCCAGACAGTCACCTCTGAGCCCACACTCAGAAAAGACACCTATCATTCACCCGTCCATGCGTGAAATGAGTAATGAAATATTAATTGGGTATCTTTCTTGTGCTGAAACCCATGCCGGGCTCCCCAGTACGAGCCCAGGGAGCAGGTGGACAGACAGGAGGCAGAGCACACCCTGGAAAGCAGGAGGAAGAGGCAGCAGAGGGAAACCGCCTGGGTTTGTAGAAGTCTGTCCTTGCTTATCTCAAAGCTTCACTGTGACAAAACCTCCTCCTCTCTCCCTCCACCCTCCGAGATTTGGCTTCTGCTTTTGCCCTCTGTCTTGTTTCTTTGGAGGTCTCCTCTGGGTGTGGATTCAGGAGCCTGTCCGTCCAACTGAAGCCTGGCTCCATTGCTTCAAACCCAAGGCGAGTTCCCGTCAACCTTGCTGTGCTTCACTTCCAAAAGGGACGTAAGTGTGGACAGCCTGCCCGTCCAATTGCTGGATGAGAATGAAATATATGAGTTAATGCACATAGAGCACTGGAACTTTTCTATTTTTCCCCAAACAGCGTCTTCTAGAAAATTTGGCACTGACAGCCCATTTTAGTTAATAATTGGAAAGGCTTCTCCCAATCAGGCTAATCCCAAGATTGAACAAAAGACTTTTCCCCTCCTGCTTTCTCCCTGAGAAAAGGGGATAATGTGCAACTCCCAAAAGACTTCTTAAAGACAGATAAAAAAAATGTTTGAGCAGGGGATGATCCTTTTAAAAATGGAAACATCTGGTCCCCCTGGTCTGAAAACTCATTCTCGGGCCAAACACTGTCCCCGGGCAGCTATTGGAATTACAGTAATAGTTATCTTTGGTTGGCTGAGCTGAGGAGCCAGGAGCTGTGAACACATTCATTTAAAATTAAAAGGAAATAAAAACCCAAAATCCTCATTGAACTACTGGTTCCGAGAGACTTCTTAAACTCGAAATCAAGCTCAATTACATTTCATATCTAGTTCCATTCCATCTCAGCCCTAAACTTTGGCTTTATTTATTTATTATTTATACCACTGGTTATTTTTATATTCACTATTTTTATTTCTATTTGCTGTTTATTTATAGCTCAACTCATCATGTAATATTAACCAGGCCACAGCACAGGCCCTGATGGGAAGAGGCTCCTTTTTTCATTTCCTTTTATAAATATTTTAAACTGGTAGCCAGAAACTACAGCTCCCCCATTTTTGTGTAAGCCCTTGATGTGCTCAGTGATAAAGTAACTATGAATTCTCCTCTTTGGGCCCCAAAAGAAGGGTTCCTTTTGACTCCTCCCAAACTTCTCTGCATTTAAGATGTCAGACACAGAAATGACACATCACTGGTCACACTGCCACCAAGAGCAGGTCTTGCATGCTGGAGGATCTAGACTTTCAGGTTGCCAACAACTTACGGACCAAACAGAAAAAGGGACTGCGGTGCTCATTTAGAAACTGCGGTTTAAATATGTCTTACTTAAAGTCTGGTTTAACAGTACAGGCCATCATAGCACTATTCAGTACCCCCAGAGAGATGACAAATACAATTTGCATCAGGAACAAACGATTACTGAACATCACATTACGTTTCGTAAGTGTTTGAAATTATGTTTGTACACATAGACTGAGAAGTTTTTATTAAACTCATAGAATATGCATTTTTAGATGAATGAGCCTGAAGGTTAACCAGAGACCTCATCACTGACAGTAGGGTTTGTATGTGGGGTGGGGGGGGATATCTTGGTGGTAGATCAAAGGTTTGCTCTACTCAAAACTACAAAACCAAAAGCAACCAAGCCGTCCTACATCAGCCACTCTGACAACAGCTTCCTGCTTCTCTGGCACAGTGTGTGACAGACTATGCCCAGGGGCACTGAGCTTTCACAGATAGGTGACTGGTGACTGTCACTGGGACATAATGTTTTCCTCTGTTTTTCACATAAAGAAATTGCATCTCATTTCTCAAGTGCTAAGAGTTCACTAGCCACCATCTGCCTTGCAAGTGCAAGGTCCTGAGTTCCGTCCCCGGTACCAAAAAATAATAATAATAATTGGAACGCCTTCACCAAATATGAAGTAGATCAGTGGGAATCATTTTATTTGCATTGCATCCAAGTAGCTATAGTGTATTCAGTCACAAAACGTTTCAGAGAGAAAATTTCACTTCTAAGTTTTAAAAATATGTAACCATGTATACCTATAAGCAGATTTATTTTCTTCTTTCAGGTGACAAAAGCTAAGTTAGTCTAAAAATTATGAGTGTGGCATTTGTAGAGTAGGCCTGTGATATAACTACCCCACCTCTTTAATCAACTTGCCATTGCAAAGTGGAAAATGATTTAGGAAAAGCTGTCAAACAGAAAGGAAAAGCCAATCTGGATAAGCTACTCCGGAACCTGCTTCTGTGAATCTTCAACATTTGAACCCTGCAAAGGGTCCACAGAGATCTAGAGATGAAGTGGATACAAGGTGGGGAGAGGAAGGGGCTCTGAAACGGGGTGGGGACTAAGAGGCGAAACTGGGGGGCCACAGGCACTGTCCTGCGCGAAAGAATGGGGGCTCCCTATGGAGGAAGAGAGAGAAAAGGAAACAGAGACAGGTGCTGAGAGGACCGAGTCGGAGACACAGGCGTGCATGCCTGGAAAGCACGAGGGGGACACGAAGGGGAGAAGTGACAGTAGGGAGTGGGTCCTGAGGGAGGGAGGAAGGATGGAGCGGGGGCTGCAGGAAGAATGAAAAGGAGAGAAACAGAAAAGAAAGAACAGTTCCTCCCTGCTCAGGGCTTCCTTCTTTTTTTTTTTTTTTTCAGATGGCACCCTGACAGAAGATTAATTCAAGTCAGCTGCTGAAAATAATTATTGCATTATGGGAGCAGCAATCATTATTTAGAACATGATTAAATATGTCTGCACCTATTGACTCTGCCTATGATTTATGTATTTGTTTAGTCAATAGTCTAATGTAAATGATGTAATTAATTATAGATGGTGGTGTCAGGTCATTGGTGAAAACAATCTGAGGAGAACAAGGGCTCTGTTTTTTTCCTGACAGATGCGGAGGAGGGGGTGGGGTAGTTGAGGGAATTCCAGGGCAACTTTTTCACGTGTGAATGGCGGCTCGAGCCCCATTTGCATGTTGTCTTTCTCTTGTTCGGCTTTCGTTTAGAAATTGAAATAACTTGTTAAGCAAAGGGGAAGGGAGCCCATGATTGTCGAGAGGACGCCTGGGACCTGGGCGGGTGAGGAGGTAAAGAGCCAGCTGCTCCCTAACACAGGGGAGCGTGGCACCATCATTTACTGCTTCATAAAATTAAATGTTTTCCAAATTAAATCAGCAGGCTGTGGGCAGGAGGCCTACTATCTCTAATAACAATTTTTCAATCAATATCAGGGGCTTCGCCCGGTAGGAAACCGGAGCTGAAGAAGCCAGGCCGGGCTGGGAAGCTGAAACAAGATCTGAGTCTTGAGCCTTTCCATCAAATCCAAGGTTTAAAAAATATAGACATATATGCATGGGGGATTCGCTATCGCTGCGAGTCTATTCCCTGTAGATTTTTCTCTTAACTGATAATTCGGTCAGTCACATTCCTCAGAGGGAGGTCACGGGTCACCCCAGCCCCTGTCAGGCCTCAGAGAAACCATTTCCATTTTAATGCCACAGCTATAATCTATCAAAGATGTGATGTACAAGATACAATGAATTTAAGTGGTCTTCATATATCACTGAGCTTTCATGCCTTCACCTGGGTAATAGTCTGAATTACTCTCCCTACCTCACAATCTGTCACCCCCAGTAAAATAACTGCCATGCTGGTGTTAATGGCAGATTTGTCCAAATTGGGGCCACAGTAGCCAAAGTCATTCTGCATCATAAACTTTAGCATTCAGTGCTTAGCCTGGAAAGGGCCCATAGCTTAAAATTCTTCTGTAAATAATTCTGTGGAGAGACTCTACTCATGTTTTTATTTATAAGAGCTAAAATAAATCTATCTGGGGCAACACAGAGCTCCCTTCTCCATTTCTCTGTATCTGGTCTCCCCCCGCCATCCACTCTGGCCTGTCACTTTCCCCTGAAAGGTGTCTAATAGACCCAGTTCTCTTCCTTAGACAATAAACATAGCAGAGTTCAGAAGACTCAGCTTATAGTTAGTGACCTCTCCAACTCAGTGATTCACCCTTCTTGTTTTACCAGCAGGTTGTAAAAGTTCTGTGTTGCCAACATGTATATCTACACCATCCCTGGTTGGGAGACGACTTGTGCACTACAAAACTTCCTAGGGCTAGTGGTCTCAGACACCCTCCTATTCAAGTGGGCTTGTGCCCTCCTCTCTTTCCAGAACTTTCACCAGGTTAGCCATCACCAACAGCCATTGTACTATCTTATTCACCAACTGTAGATGAAGAGGCCCAAGTTCTGTTTGAGCAGAGTCTGAGAGTAAAAGTTACCAGTATTACAGAAGGATGTTATCTATTCTGACCTAGGCTGCATTTGCAATACTACTGATGGCTGGTCCGCAGCTGAGAAAAGATTGTATAATAGCTGATCACTTGAGTGCCAAAACCCCTCATATCAGACCAAGAATGGCTCGGTCAGTAGATCAGCAGCTACAGTCGCCATGCCAAAGCTCCTCTGGCAGCAAG
>NW_022900949.1:35480481-35517230 GCF_012274545.1 Fukomys damarensis
TAAAATGCCAAGCAATTATTGTATAATGGAACAGAGATGGTTTCCGTTCTGGCCTGCACAGATACTGCTAGGCATCCAAGGAGGTGCTGTATGACACAAAAATGAGCCAGGGCAGGAGGACCAACAGTGGATTGAATTTTATTCCTGGGCAAAAGAAAGAAAACAGAGTGTTCTACCTGTGTTCTTCCCAGAGGTTAGTGGGTCTAAAGAGAGAGACAGAGGGGAACGTAGTTTGTTCAGCATCCAATGTATGAAATTAATTTTTATTAGGACTATCACGTTTCATCATTAAAATAAGTGTCGCCTCCTGAGCTATGCATATCACACACACACACACACACACACACACACACACACACACACACACACACGTGCGTACTTTTAAAGCAGTCCCAGCTCTGGCTGCTCAAATGGCAGAAAGCCCCTCAGCATTTCCATTATAGAACCTGATTCTCAGGGATTTATAACTAAACTGAAGATTTCCTTCAAAGTCAAGTAAGAACGGTCAGGTAGAAGCTCAAAGCATAGTTTCACTTTCAGTTTTCCGAGAAGTTTGGTTTGTTGGTTACCAAGTTATACAAATCCCAAAATAAGTCAAAGCTTATGGGGATCTGGCTTCTTTCCACTTTTAGTATTTTTTTTAAGTCCTCACGAAGGTCTCAGAGAGCTTGGACATCTAAAATGACATTTAGTCTAAAATGTGGATTTCTTTCTTAAAACAGCTGCAACTCTGACATTTAAAAATTGGTTATTACATATGCATAGAAGCTGCTTGTCCAAAAGGTACTTGGCGGCCTTTGCTATACGGCGCGTACAGTGCGTACTTACCCACGTACCCGCTGACCTTCTTCCATCTCTGGGCTGAGGAAATAGCTGTTAGGAGAAGAGGCAAATATATTACTGGTTCAATTGTGGCTTTATTATATTGCTGTCATTAAAAATTGCTTGAAAAGGGGCATAGATTGCTTAAAAATTACTTAATTTCATGCATCATTCTAAGAGTCATTATTTACTTCCGAGTTAACATTGGCTGAAAGATCTGGTACTGAGGACTTCACAACCAACTCTGTAATTCTTACAGGGTGTGAGGGAATAAAAGAAAATAGTACCAGGATACATTTTTGGTGTTCTGTGCTTTGTAGTGCTGGCAATGGACCCAGGACTTTGCTCCTCCTGGGCAAGGGCTCTGCCACTGAGCCCCGCACCCCAGCCCTCAGAAGAGTGTTTAACAGCATTCACAGAATGCACCATTCTAGCTTCACCCAAAGAAGCAATAATATTCACATGTGCCAGAATGTATTCACTAATACCCAGATTTCAGTCAAATGTAAGTGCACTGAAAAACATAAAATAGTGTCACTCTCACCTGCATAGTATTTCTTTCCCATGATAAAAATATTTGTGTAATATGCTTGTAAAAACACCTATCTAATACACACACACACACACACACACACACACACAAAGTATGATCAAAAAGCATTTGTACAAAAATTTGAAAATAATCATACTGGGGCCGCAGATTTAGCTCAGTGGTTCAGTGGTCTGCCTTGCAAGCGCAAGGACCCAAGTTCAATCCCCAGTACCAAAAAAAAAAACCAACAAAAAAAAACCCTAAAATAATCATACTAACAAACCAAATTCTCTTGGGAACAGACAAACTCACTGAAACCAAGACCTCACCAGTCAAGATTTATGAATGAAACTACCATATGAGTTCTGATTTGATCATAGGCTGAGACCATAGGGTCGTTTTTGTTGTGTTTTCTCCTGTGACCCCTGAGCCCAAGCTGAAAGCAACATAGGAAGAATAGAGAAGAGCAGAGAAGTCCTGTGCCACTGGGAGCATGACTGAAGTGTGTGACAGTTTTTGATTCCTGAGACACATATTCATCATGTGTCTACACCAGGCCAGACACCATGCTGGGTAAGACTGTCACAGTGGCACCAGGAATGCTCTCAGGGTTCTTATGATCTAAAAGGAAGAAATGCTTTCAGCTGGTATTCAAACATTATCATAGGAGGTGTACTGTGAATACACACAAGTGAAATTGTAAAAGTACGAGACAAACAAAAACCATTTCACTGTTGCCTTCATTATTTTGTCTTGAGGTTTTCTTTTATTTTTTTCATAAAATAGAAAGTATTCAGTTCTTGTCTCAACAACTGAATGATTGAGTGAATCTTGGTGGGGAGGGAGTGAAGGGGAAAATGCCAAATATCTGTCCATGATCAGTCAAGATTTATTCTAGCTCTCTGAACTCCTTAGGATAGAAAGATCTTTGCAAGAGGCTGCTCAGTTGCTTCATCACAACATAGTTGATTTAAAAGGACACATAATACTGAATGTGTTTCTATTTATAATACTTTTCTGTGTTTCCTGGATGCTTCATAATTGTGATCTTCACACTAACACTTTCTTGGTAAGGCTGAATAATATTATATCATACCCACATTTTGCTTATCCATTCACCTGTCAACAGACAATTTAGTGTTTCCACCTTTTGGCTACTGGGAATATTCTGCGGTGAAGATCAATGTATACAAATATGTATTTAAATCCCACTCTCAAATCTTTTCAGTGTTACCCAGGAGTAGAATTACTGGGTTATATGATAATTCCATTTTTGACTTTTTAACCCAGCACAATAACACCCAGGGTGTATGTATTTATCCTTATTTTTTAGATAAATAATGCTAAAATTTGAAGAAATTAGCCAGATTTAAGAAAAGATACCTTTGATACCAGTCAAGAATATGGAAACTAGATAAAATAATAATAATGAATCTTTAAAAGTACATTTTTTGAAGTTTAGATTGACAAAAGATCTACTTTTTAAATTCCAACAAATTTATATTTTTTTTCCTAATTGTTACCTGAGTCTGTTGTTTCCCTGCCATAATTACATCAGAAAAAACTTGCTGCAGTCCACATTTCAGATTATCTGTGATTCCAGAAGAGCAATAATCATTTCAACTTCACATGAGACTGCTTGGGCATTTACTGCAACAAAACACACATCAACCTTGCCACCATCTGACTTTTCCTGCTATCAAAGTAAATGAAGACCAAGGTATTTGCCTTTGAGGAAAAGAAAATGTTTGAGCTCTTGCCTCGTGCAGAAAGCCAGCTGTACAAGGATGAAAAGAGCCTTGGATGCTACACCAAATCTCTGTTTAACTGGGCCCCTGTCCATCGTCACTAAACTGTTCAACGCAATGTAATCAACACAGTAAGCACAGTGAGTTAAAATAACGAAAATGATCCACCTGCCTCTGCCTTTTCTTGGTTTTGCTCTCCAATGTCCCAGAATAAAGGCTTATTTTCTGAGGAAGGACACTTAGGTTGCATGACACAGTTTACACGCAGACACAGAATGAACACAGATATTTGGGGCTCCATTTAGAAGACAGAAATGCAGAGCTCTGAAAAGAACAGCAGACTTACAGCCAAATCCTGGGCTCCAGTTCTCCCTCCACCACTTGCTGTGTGACCTTCATCAGATCCATCTCTCAGCCTTGGTTTCCCTATGAGGGGAAATAAAATGTGAATAATCATAACATCCTGCTGTCTCACGGGCACAACAAAAACAAAAGCACTTTGCAAACTACGCAAAGAAGTGTACATAGGTATCATTTTACAATGTTATTAATATTTTCCTGACCGCAGGGGATTTTTGTATTTTATTGTAAATGTGGGTTTTTAAATGCCTGAGAAAATGGGGCGGTCACAGAACCATGACTTTAAACAAACTTTATTTGGGCGCATGACTGACTGGCAATTGTGTGCAATCATTTTAGCTGTCACAGGCCCAGAGAAATGTGGGAGAGCTCTTCCATGAAATGTTTATATTTCATAAACAAAATGATGTGCTTAACAGTCAGAGCAATGGGAGGGTTCCGGCTAATGCATTTTCCAATGTGTGAGGCAGATTATTAATGCGCTCCAGTAGCTGTTAATTTCAGTTTGCCGGAATGATTTATGGGGAGGTAAAGGAGAGAGACATAATCTAATTGAGATCAGAATCACTGTTCTAGCAGCAAAGCACCAGCATGGGCCCTGGGCACAGCAAAATGATTAATATCTAATAAGCAAATAATCCGTTAAATTATTATAAACATTACTTTTGACAACTCTTTTGTTGGCAAATGAAAGAGAAAAAAAAAGAAACAAAGGATGTAAAAATCTCCACTTTCTCTAATGAAAGCATAAAAGTACGTTTTTGCCAGAGCAAGGCTGATGGATGCCATGATGGGTTTGAGTGCCGTGATCAATTTTAAGCACACTGGGGAGGCATTTTTGGCGTAGTATGAATGACAGTTGCATCACTCTTGAGACACAAAACTGGATAATTCTAGTTCTCAAAGGGAGCTCCTCTCCCGAACCCTAGCATGGCCCCTCTGGTAACTAGACAGCCCCTGCATCTGACGGCCATCGCATGCTCAGACTACAACGGAGAGGAAGACAGCCCCTCTCCCGCAAGCTGCTATGAGATTCCTCTCCTCCTTTTTTGATTGCTTTATGTTTTAATGAGGTAAAATACCGAGAATATTAAGTTACCCTTTTACCCATTTTTCAGTGGCATTAAGTCCATTCACATCTTGTGCCATCCCCACCATCTCCAGAACTCTTTCACCCTCCCCAGGTAAAACTGTACCATGAAGTGACTCCCCATTCCCCAGCTCCCAACTCCTGGAAACCATGATTCCACATTCCATCCCTGTGAAGTTGACTTCTCTGGGTAACTCATATAACTGGAAGCATAGACTGTCCTTTTGTGACTGGCTTTCTTCTCTTTGCAAAAGGTCCATCCATGTCACAAAGGAGTCAGGGCATACTTTCTTTTTAAGGCTGAATAACATTCTATCATATCCATATTTTGTTTATCCATTCACCTGCCAATGGAGGATTAAGTGGTTTCCACGTTTTGGCTACTGAGAATATTCTGCTGGGAAGACAGACATATACATATACCTATTTAAATCCCACTTTCAATTATTTTGAGTGTTTCCCAGGAATGGACTTGCTGGGTAATATGGTAATTCCATTTTTAACTTTTAAAGACATTGCTGTACTTTTGTCCATGGGGACAGAAACCTTTCACGTTCCCACCAGCAGTGCACAAGGGTTCCCATTTCTTTACCAACACTGTCATTTTGTGTTTCTAATCCTACTGTGTTTCCTCCAAAGGATCCAATAAAAGTTTAATTAACCTTGTGCCTGCTTGGGGTTTTTTGTCTATAGACTTGTACATGCACTTTGCATTCTACATTATGAAGAGCCTAGACCCAAATGGATAGGTGCTTAGTAGCCAAGGAAGAAAAAAAACTTACTGGAATGAGTGAAGGATATTAAAAAAGGGGTCACAAGAAAGCTCTGAAAAAAAAATGCATGTGAGTGATGCAATCAAATGAAGCTTCTTTCACTGCAACCCAGAAGTCGCAAAGCTCTTACGAGAACAGATCCTATGTACCCCTCAAGCCTGACTTCAGTTTCCTCCACCTCTTTAACAATTCTCCTTAGCACTTCTGTCTCCAAGACTGAACATAACTGTTTGAAGCAGGGAGTGACTGCCCATCACCCTCCTGTCACTCGCTGCTCTCCTTTCTGTTGCTGCTGGTGGTGCTGTCATTGTTATTACTATTATTAATCCCTGCAAGTATCTGTTCTTGTGTTGAACAAAAAAAGTCACAAATCGAAGTCCATAGTCTACTGTCATTGTTACTTTCATTGTAGAGACAAAATACCTGGCACCCAAAGTTAAAGGTGGGAAGGTTTACTTTGGCTCCAAGACAAGGTGGCATGACACAGGGACGTCACAGAGGAGAAGCAGTCATGGAAGAGAAGGGAAGAGGCGGCGGCAGCAGCAGCAAACTTCCTTTCTCTTTTATCCCATCCTGGCTTTGGCCTTTTGTGTGGTGCCCCCCACACCATACTGAGAACTATGCTAAACCAATCAGTGGATTAATCCAATGCCACACAAATTTAATCACAGTGTCACACAACCATGATCCAGCCACCTCTGCAAAGCCCCACCTATGAGCACATGAGGTTTGGGAGGACGGCTAGATACAAGCCATAATATCTACCATGGTAAACTGATTGATTCCTTACTACATGAGTGTAAAACACCTAATAGGAGTGACATAGCCACCCAAGATTCGGGTGGCTGTAACTTGTCCCTAACACTATTTTTAACATTCTCAGGGGCATACATAAAGTCATACTCAGAATTAAAACACGAATTAGGTTGAAATCTCATCTGAAGATGGTAGCCTACTGTGAGATTTTTAAAAAACACCCCTAGTTGACATTATAGAGCTAATTTCAGCAATCTAAGCATTTATTGGCTCAGGGAAAATATGAATAGAAATAGGATAATGGAAGATGAACAAAGAATGGGCAACTAAGTATTTGGGACTTCCTTTTATATAGTCCACTAATCCTTTCCTCATTCTCATAGAGTCATGACAAAGTGTCTAGTTAGGTAATACTACCACAGGAGCATATGGAATTCTTTACTATCAATGCCATTTGTCTTTATTAACTTAGATTTGCAATACAGGAATCTCCAAGCATTCCTACAATCTTACTTTGATGTGCCCACTGGAGATATTCTCAGAATACTATGATAATAGAGTTCAACTTCTTTTCCTGGAATTCAGGTGTAAGTTGCACCTCTCCCAGGAATGCCAGAATCAAATTTCACATTTCGCAAACAAAAATGATTTTAAATTCTTCCCAGGAGTCTGAATCATAAAAAATTTGTTCAGAATATTCTAGATGTGCACTTATAAAGCCAGGGAAAATTACAGCCAAACTTTTAGACAATCCCCACATTCCTATTTAGAATGTACAACTCACACTGCTCAGAACCAGAGGAGGCCAGGGAAACAGCACTTTCTTATAATCCCCAAAGGACTGAAGTTGGAAATAATGCCTGGAAATTCCTAATCCTATCCTTAACATTATATTTCTTGATTCCTAAAGAAGAGACCTTATCCAAAGACTATGGATTGGCTGACAAATTCTAAGGGCATCTATTTTGCAAAAGCTCAGGAGCATCTCACATCAGCTAGGTCTCTTGCAAGGTCGGTAAAAAATGCTATTAAATATCAGGGCCTGAAAATAGCTTAAAATTATTTTGCAGATGCAAGTGTTAGTTCTCAGAGGGGTCACAAAGATTATTAATCATGAAAATCAAGACTAGAAACAAGATCTCCTGAGACCTTGCCCTCACGTTATTCCTTCCCCTCTGCCAACTGCTTCCTTACACCTCTAGCTAAGTGTCTCTTGCTATTTCTTTTAGCTGCCCATCCAATAAATGTTGCTGGTGAAATGGAACATATTTTAACTCACTCATTAAGCACTTATTACATGCCTCACACTTTGCTAAGCATTAGGGACAACACCATGATTTGGACAGGGGACTTCCTGTCCTCTTGAGTTTACATCCCAATAGAGGAGCAAGAAATTCACAAGTAAATAAAATGTGCTTACAAACCATGGTAAGTGCTGTGAAGAACATAATGATGAGACTAGAAAAAGCCAATTCACACTTAGTAGACAGAGAAAAACCTCTCCAGATAGCATCATTTTTGTTAAAAGAGAAGTATAAAGATAAGCAAACCCCATAAGAGCCAGAGAAGACCTTTGCAGGCTGGGAGAAAAGCACACAAGGGGACTGGTGGATCAAAGGGCCAGACAGGAGGCTGTTGTGGCTGGGATGCAATGGGAAAGGCAGAAGAGGTTAAAAATGCAGTTACAGGGGAAATAGAACAGGTGATCTGGGACCCTGAAGACATCTTACACAGGGATTGGTTTTATTTGGAGAGAGATGCGAAATCACTAAAGGTTTTAAGTAGGAGGATCATATGATCTGCTTAATTTTTTTTCTCATTGAGTTTATTGGTACATTTTAGGAATACAGTACAGTTACATTCATTATTGGGATCTTGTACCTTTACATGACAGGTCTTGGTTCTCATTTTTTTCCTAATACCCCTGCCCTCCCTTCACCCCTCCTCCCCTCCTCCTTTACAAACACTTTATTTCTATTTTTTCATTTTTCTGCTTAATGTTTTTGAGGGATCATTCCCAAGAACAGCTATGCAGCAAACATTATAAGAGAATGAATGTAGTAGAATCTGGAAGATAAAAAAGAAAGCTACAGCAGTGTCCCGGTGAGAAACGCTGGCATTTTGGGCTAAGTGGCTGCAGTGACATAGAAAGAAGTCCGTGGAATCTAGGCATGTTTTGGAAGTGGAGTGGATTAGAGTTGGCGATGCAGAATGCAGGGAGTGGGTGGGAAGGGAAGAGGCTGCAGGCCGACTCCTGAGATGCTGTCCCTGCTATCTAGCAAGGTGAGGAGCTTGCCTGTCACTTCCTTCTGTCACCTGCCCCATAGTAAAGCCTACAGGGATATGTTGCTTTGTAAAACCAAGGGCATGCCTACCTAGTAGTTAGAAATATCTACGATATCTCCAAAATAACCAACTAAAGATGTTCATCTATCTCTCCATGTGCTAAGCATGATCCCCCATCAATTCAAAAAGGAATGAAGGAACATGTCCCTGCATTAATTACAAAGTATTGATTACAATCAGCTTTACTTTGGTGATTACACGCCCACCCCTTTGCTCCAGAGCTCTCCACTTGCCTGAAAAATAGCTAGTGTTTTCACTCGCTAAGACCTTCAGGGAACTACAGTCTTATGCAGAAGCCCTAGAAGGAAAAGGTGAGAGAGATTTCTGGAGAGAGTAAGCACTTTTGAACACTATCATGTAATATACTGGCTATCTTTTAACACTTTGAATGAAATGTCTATACTGTTCACTTCACCCACAAAACTGACAATTTGCTTTTCCTTCCAACTATACCTAACCTCCGAAAGGTTTTCCATGGTACTCCTAAGAACAACACAAACTTGAACACACACAAGCACACACACACAAAAATTGTGAAATTCACTTTTGAGAAAAATTGGAAAGAAACAAAAATTATGGAATTTATTACTTAAATAAAAAGAGAAAAAAAAAGTTGACAAGGAAGACGTTTATACAACTAGTGGAATACCAACCAAACTAGAGAAAACAGGAAGAGAAGTAAAGCTCTCTTGTTTGTTCAACCTGGCTACAGCTACAAAGTCTGTTTTGGGGCCTTGGCTCCTTTACAATTTTTAGTATATATGGAATAAAAAAACATTTTTAACCCCTATACCTTGACTTCTACTTCTGGGTAATATTCTAAGTTCTGAAATCAGTTTACATAGCAGAATACCAACTTCCATTTCTCACTAGGAAACTGAATAACCCACCTTTTCCCTTGGGATACACAAATATGCCTAATTTATTGCAAATAAGCATCTGAAAAGGGGAATAGCCTAGATTCTACCATGGAGTTGACCTAATCGTCTACATGAAGGAATCAAGGATGGGTAGTCAAACTCCAGCTTTTGGCTCCTATATCTCCGCATAAAGTGTTCTATAACCCCGAGTGTCCAACGAATAGGCAGTAAACTTTGGAAATACAAATGGCAGCCCTAGTTTCAAACTAGCAATGGATACTCACCATTTAAACAAGTGTTAAGGAAGCAGCCCAGCAGGAGCCTTGACACGGTGATTGGGAAATTATAAGACTGCAGAAGCTGTATCAGCAAAACACAACCTGTGATGCTTAGGAGTCTCCGCTCCAAACCCCCAAAACATTTTGTCCCGTCTTCAGTACTTCCAAAGCCTACATTTATGTGTTATGTTAAATATGTCTTGCAGAAATATATAACTTGCCTACACTTTTCATAGTGCCATTAAGTCCACTGTCCAAAGCCATTTTGATTGATTTTTTTACATTAAATTCGTTCATGAATCACTTGACAAGTTGACCCTAAAGATACAGAGAAAAACAAAAGAAATATAGTCCTGCTGTCCTGGAATGTACTGTCCAAACTGAGTCAAAAACATAAAGTTATAAAAATACTAGAAGAAAATGTGAACAAATATTTTGATAAGCTCAAGATTAGGAGAGCATTTTATATGTATTTCATGAGAGCTAAAAATAAAATAATGATATATTCATCATAAAAATAATAAAAGACTGGTAGATTTAAGAAAACACTGTGAAGACTGCAATAGATTTAAGAAAATATACTGCAATGTCTTGTGGACAATGGTTACCTCTGTAAACATTTCAGAGGTTAATTATTCTTTATTTTAAATTATCTGATTTATCTGTTGCATGCACATTTTCCACTTACAACTAGATAAATAATAAAGGAGCAAAGCCCAAGGCCTAATAGCTATTTGAGTATCAGTTATTTATTTTCAAGATATACTTTCTGTCCTTGCAAAGTCCTGATGCCAAGGTCAACTACATTACCTAGGTGTGACATCCACATGATTGAGCGTTACTGCTCAAATCAAATGCAAAGGAAGTCTGTCATTCAGGTCTCCTAACCAAAGGAGAAATGACTGAGATGGAATTTCCAGAGCAACAGTTGTCTCCCACTACAGTCGGCTGAAGAGGAAAGCATAACAGAGAGGGCAATCTAAATATTTACACGTACATTACTAGATGGAGGTTTGGACCACAGGCTCTGGCCTCCAACTACAACGAACTAGACTGGACTGTGCAGAAGCCTACAGGATTCATTCTACTGCTTTCAGTTAGAACCAAGATTGAAAGAATAAGTAATCACCTTCTTACCCAGTTTCATCCACACTACATACCTGTTTTTCAGCATTGCAAAGGTAACACTGCGAAAAGGTAAGTAAGCAAAACAGCACCATCTCGCTGGGCTTGGTGACACACACCTGTAACCCCAGCACTCAGGAGGCTGAGTCAGGAGGATCTCTGTGAGTTCGAGACCAGCCTGGGCTACATAGTGAGTTCCAGGTCAGTCTTGACTACATGGTGAGACCCTGTCTCAAATAAATAAATAAATAAATAAATAAATAAATAAATAAATAAATAAAAAATAAATAACCACTTACAACACCTAAAAAAATTAACTGAGTAAAACATACATCAGTATACTTTCAGGGAGTTAGCTACATATAAACACGCACACACACATCATACTAGCAACAAATAGCTGGAAAACAAATGAAAAAAACACTGCAACTTAAAGAATAAAATATCTGGGAATAAGGTTAACAAAATATACTAGGTCTCTGCTTTTCAGTGACATATTATTACTGAGACAGTGTATAGAAAGTATCAGGCTATTCGACTGGTAGGAATTTCGTGTGCCCTTTAATCTGGAACCAACAGACGGTGTCAGGACAAGATGTGTGACATATGTTGAGTCATGATCCAGTCGGTAGTACAATGGTAGTACAATGTGCTACCTCAGACACAGAGAGAGTTGCTACTTCAAGCTCTGCTACAATGCCTGTCTGTGTAACACGGGAATTCTGAGAAACACTATCACTACCAAAATATAAACACCACAGAGAGTCTATAATCGTAAGCACTGAGTTGCCACATATATTGCTGACATTTGAGAGCTTCAACTTTGATGATTAGGCATTATTGAGAAGCCAACCCTCTATTTATTTAGGGTCTTTTGCCTGTCTGGTGACAAGAATTTCCCATAGACCGGCTAGCAGCTCTGTGCATTTCCTTCTTTCTTCACTGCCCACGGATCTCCAGGGGTAGGGCTGTAGGATGTAGATATGATCCCTGTCCTTGCACTTCCTATTGTAAAGTGTATCAATGCAGTGGGCAGGACGGGTAATGCCTGGAACACCTTCTTACCCTGGGACAGCTGGGAAAAACCTCCCTCTACTGTACACACCTGCAGTCGCAGCACTCCAAAGGCTGAGGCAGGAGGATTGCTGAGAATTCAAGGTCATCCTGGGCTACATGATGAGTTCAAGGCCAGCCTGAACTACATAGTGAGACCCTGTTTCAAAAAAAACTAAATGACTCCCCAGGTCCACCTCCCCTTCACCAGGTAGCAAAACATCTTAGAGGAAGCATAATGACAAGAAAACCAAAGGGGAATTTGAAATTTAATCTGATGGAGGTAAAAACACCCTACTTGATATAACTGTTTATTTCTTTTATTTTTTATTTTTGTTACCAGGGATCGAACTTGGGTCCTTGCGCTTGCGAGTCAGGCAGCAGGATAGCTGAGCTAAATCCCCAGCCCAATATAACTATTTCTAAAGAGTAAAAACAGAGTGGTCCTTTTCACACAGCCCTCCCTTTTTATTTTACCAATTCCTTGTGTATTTGGAAGAGAAGACAAGAGAATGATGGTATTTTTTCAGCCCCCTTGTTTTGGCTGGGCCCAGCTGTTGTTATGCTCTTGATTACAGTAATCTTTACACTTCAGTGTAGACTACTCCATTTTCTGATGTGATTTTTTCCACCTACTCAGTGAAAATAGCATCTCCCTTTAAAATATAGTAAAATATTTTTAATGATTTTTTTTCCTTCCCTTGTCTTGGCAACCTCAAATCTGAAAACAAGATATGAAATCCTGTTCCACTTATCTTCACAATAACTTCTACTTTTCTTATCCCTGAACTGTGAGTAGAAGCACAAATCCAGTTTGAGAAGCAGTCTGCCCAGCTTCTGTACAAATAGCAGCCCAAGCCTAACATGGAGAAAAGGCTGGGCTCACAGCAACTCTTTAAAGCCATAAAATCCGATTTTGTCTTCTGATATACACTTCTTGCTACCCATGAAGTTTCACGACTTCCATGGTTTCAAACTCCACCTGTGTCCTCACGACTCCACCTCTGTATTAGAACTTCCTCCCTAGCTCAGGATCTAACGACCTAGTTCCTGCAGAGCATTGTAACTTGGACACCACCATTACTTGTAACTGATCCCTCCACGTTTGCTCTTCTAAACGGTGTCACTCAGCCAGGGAGGGTTTGCTACCATCCATTCATTTGTTCAAACCGGAAATGTAGATGCCATCACTGGTGCCCTATCCAGTGGTGAGCCGGAGTCCATCTCTGCTGGCTTGCAAAAGGCAAATGGGTAATTTTCTCCCCAGCTCCTCATTCCATGACATCATATTAGTGGCTCGGAGTTAGCCAGGGAGGAAGTATTTGTACCCTGTAAGCTGGCAAATGGCACAGATCAGGACTCCCCACCATCTGCACAGCCATTTTTATGAAACACTGGCCAGTGCAGCACCCCCACATTCCTCACCAGCTACTCCTGTCATTTTCTATGTCTTTATGTCATTTCCTCTATTTCAAAATATTTCCAGGATGCAGCAGCTTCCTTTAAACTCCACCTCTACTAACCATACTCGGGCATCATTTTCACACCTCCGGATCGCCAGTGACCCTCCTATCACCTGTGTGTGCCTACCAGTCCATGCCCATACTAAAGCAACTGCTAAAACACAGAATTAAATGATTACTTCCCTGTCAAAAGTTCCCAAATGGTTCTTTATGCCATGAAATAAACTACAAATTCTGTAACCGTGAACAAGTGTCTCCATTTATTTACTTACTCAGGTACGCAGCCAATGTTAACCAGGCTACTGCATGCCAGTGTTAGGGTTTATACCTAACGAGTCCTCCAAAGCCTCGTGTTTGGAAGACAACTGAATCATGGGTTACTATGCTCATGACCAGATTAGTCCACCTAATGAGTTCATATCTAACTGCTGTTAGGTGAGGCCTGGTTAGAGGCAGTCACTGTGGATGTGACCCCAAAGCTGTTCTTGTGCCCAGCTCTTTCCTTCTCTCTCTGTTTCCTGACCACTATGGGTTGAGCACCTTTTTCTTCGCCAGCCCCTCTGCCATCCTGTTCCTGCCTTGAAGCCAGCTGACCATGAAAATGTGAGCCTTAATAAACCTCTCCTCCTTTCAATTGTGAGTGTAGGTACAGTATTCTGTTCCAGTGATAAGAAAGTGACTAAAAGGGCCACGCACTCTTGCAGGTATAAGGATACAGCAGAGAAGACTGATGAAGCCCAATATCCCCTGGGTGCTTATATTTCAATGGGATAATGAAAAAGCACGGGGGAGGAAAATAAGGGCTGAGGTGTAGCTCAGAGGCAGGTACGTGCACATGACCTGGGGTCAGCTCTCAGTAGCATGAAAGAGGATAGCAGGAAAGAGAGGATAGGGGAGAGGAGGAGAAAAAGAAGTAGAGAAACAGGAAGAGCTAGAAGAAGAGGAAAGAGAAGAAGAAGGAAAAGAAGACATAAGGACAGGGAGAGGAATGAGGAAAGTGGAGACAAAATATACAGATTTAAGTTAAATATTTATAAGTATATGTTCCATTTGTATATTTATATTTATAATATATAAACATAATAAAATGTTGTATGTTATAAATATTTGCATAAATATATAATTTATGTTACATGTTTTATAATGTATAAATATATATTTCACATAAATTTTTCTATGCCATCAAAATCAAATCAATGAAGCCAACCAGAAAGAGGAGCTGATGCTCTGAGTGAAGCCTCCTAAAATGGAGATCCACGGCGAAAGGTAAGTAGGGCTAGAAATTTAGCTGAGCGGCACCGCACCTGCCTTGAAGGCACAAGGTCCTGAGTTTGATGCCTGGTACCCCCCAAAAAAAGAAGTAAATGATACAGGGGAAGGGCTAGGAGAGGAGCCAGCATGCAGACCTGAAGTGGAGTCCATCTTCCTGACCTGGGCTGTACCCGCATCTCTGGCTTTCCTTATGCCTGGTCACCACCTCCTCCTGTTCCACCCATCTCTAAGTGAAGGTGAGAACATCACTTGTGCTTCTGCCCTGGCGTAAGCTTCCTTCTAAGACTCATCACCCTGTGGTTATAACCTTACTCATCCGCTCACTATGAGATCCTAGCACACTCTTGGCTCGTCATAACATGTCCAGTGGCTGTTGGTTGAATGTATGGATGAAACTCAAAGATCCTTTTTAATAGGCGTCGTGGGTTTCCTTCTTTATACAGAAAACACTTCTACTTCCAGTGGGAAAATACATTTATTCCAATTTGGCTAAAACACAAAGCAGCTCAGTCAAAGAATTAACTTTTTTATCTTAAGAAGTACATTTATCTTTCTTAAAAGTCTCTTGGGAAGATTCAGAGAGAGAGGGAGAGACAGACAGAGAGAGAATTTCAGAACAACTTTGATCCAAGACCTCTCTGTAGAAGCAATTCTTTACAGTAAAGAACGTGTCTCTGAATCTATGCAGCTGTTCTCAGAATGTCCTTGACCTTGAGATCTACTGAGTCGCTCCAAGCATCTCAACTGATCACATCTCATTGGCCAAAAGGAAGTCAAATGTTCAAAACCAACAGGAAGAGGCAGGGAAGTGTACTCAGTCTCTACCCGGAAGAGCTTTGAAGTCTCACGACAAAGAGTGAGTGTGCACAGAGAAAAGAGACTGGAACAATTCGATCTACCGTCAGTGTACAATTTTTGAAAATTCCAACGAATCCAAAGCAGCCAGCAAATGAGCTATAGGAAATGAGTTTGCCCATATGAAAAGCACTAGTACAGTTCACTGTGAAAGGTTCACAGCACAACAACATATTAAATTGGAAGACGCTGAACTTGGGAGCCACTAATTATGAATTTGTAGCTATTAACAGAGGAAAATCAGAAGAACAAAAGGTTCCAAAATGAGCAAACCCCTGCTAAGTAATTTTGTATGTTGTAATTCATAAACATGGACCTTGCTAAATGAAGGAAACTATCTTATAAAACTTTTCCTAAAATCGAAGACATTCTCTACCATAATCTGGGTCACGATCCAGAAAGACACAGTAGGACAATACTCCTATCTAACCTGCAGAACCTACATACTTTCCCCCAATTATCCCAAAGATCCTCTTCCTAGGAAGAAAATTTGGGGTCCATTATCAAACACGGTGTTTAGTTGTCAAGGCTCTTCAATCTCATTTAATCTGAAACAGCCCCTCAGCTTCTAGTTTTCCTTCATTACTTTGACCACTCTTAGAGAACTGGAATATTACTTAGAGAAGCCCCCCCAGTTGGCTCTTGTCTGGTGTCTCCTCACAATGGGATCAAAGTCATGCCTTGTTGATGTTACCCACACAGAAGTGTCACTGTGCACACCACTCTGCACACCGGTCTGCACCCTTCAGTGCCCTACTCACTTGTATCACTAGTTTCTCCATCACAAAGTGGCAGTTTCCCTTGTGTAATTTATAACCATTTGTAGCAAGATACTCTAGAACTATGGAAATATCCTGCTCATTGTCAATGTGTACTGATTAATAGAAGATTCTTACAGTGATCAATTTTACCATGACTTTTGCCAAAAGCTAACCTCTCACTTGGCCTTCCACACTAATGAAAACTTTTTTCCTTTTTCCCCCTTCGTTTACATCAGTGTAAGCTCATGAATTCAGTGGGTTAAAAGTCATTACGGCCTGTTTGTTACTCAAATTGTGCAAGTAAGAGTCATATCGTACTCTTATATAACAATGGGTCCAAACAATGAATGAACCCTGTGTAATCCTAGCTTTGAAAAAACCTAACGTGAAACTGTCTCTGATGTTCTTCCTTGTGTTTTTAAAAATAAAATACGACCTAAATTGACTAAGAATTCACTGTGCGCTTGGCACATTACTATGTACTCTACACACATGGCGTCACTTAATCTTAAGTTCTAAAAAGACCTTGTAAGAAAGATATTATCGTTATGATACTCATTTTATAACTGGAAACTAAACCTTAGAGTTGAATCGAGGCAGTGGTGATAAATCTATGGCATGTGTGAAAGCTATCATTGAAAGCTCTGTTATTGTGTTTTTCTTTTAATGTATGAGTTGCTTTTTTTTTTTTTAAACAAAAACCTCAGTATTCAAGTTTAATTGCAGTGTTGGCACTTAGAGATAAATAAGTGGGTTGGGGGCTTCAGTCTGGGTACTCAGTCCCTAAAAGAGTCACCGTCATTGGTTTAGGGGTTAAATAATATCCAAGATAAAATAAAACAGATTTGAATCCAGGTCTTCTGGCTTCAGAGATTGTATCCTCGGAGCTATGCTTCGATCCGAAGATGTCTGAAAGAGAAAGACAGCAGCTGGTAAACACCTCAACCCCTGCTTGGTCGGATCCAGGTCTCTGCGCCCAGATCAGCCGAGCAAAGAACCGTGGGGCAGGTGCTGCAGCAAGCCTGCCCCAGACTGCCACTCGTGCCTTTTCACCGTGCACTCTCACCTTCCGGGAGCTCTGGCTTCCTACCGTCCAGAACAAGGGTGGTGAGCAGGACCTTCCACTGAATGACGTGAAAAACTGAAAGTGGCCGCACAGCTGGACTTGTTGGATGACATGGAGCACAGTGGAAGTACATTTTTTTAAAAAAGCAAATGCCAACACAGCCATGGAAAAATCTATGCAGATGGTGCATTTATTGTTGTTGTTGTTGTTGTCACTAGAAATGAAACCAAAGTGTTCAAACAAAGCTACATCCTCAGCCCTTTATTTTTATATTCTACTTTGAGATAGGACTTTGCTAAGTCACTAAACTTGCCCAGACTGGGTTCAGATTTGCCATCCTCCTGCCTCAGCTTCCCAGAGGGCTGGGATTACAGGCTTTCACCACCACACCAGGTTGCTGCTTATGATTTTTAAGTTTAGCTACACTTATGCTATGATCATCTCTTTGATGAAACTTTAAGTATTTCTTCCAAGAAGCAAAAAATATTTCTTGCTTTCAAGATATTTAAGTGTTTTTCAACATGACTACCAAATGGCCGCTATCTTTTGACTTTTGACTCTCTGAGACTCTGAAAATTCTCCAAGAGTATCTTAAGATATTTTGCGCCCAGTCCAAATCTGGCTTTCATGAGCCATTAAAATCAAAGGCAACTTTAAATCAGAGAACAGAAGAGCCTTTTTTTTAAGCTTGGCTTCACATTCACATGTGAGAGACACTGCATCAGCAAAAAATCCTTTTTAAAATGAAACTAAACCTCTGACTAAATTAATAAGAGTTGAGTTTGACCTTTAAAACGCTAAAACATACAGTTCCCAGTATAATTCTTGTTCATCCCTGGACCAAACCATTCTCCTAGTAAATTATGGCACTAACAGCTGGCTGCCAATGAAGTCAACTATTAATTGTATGTTCACGGCACCGCCTGATATAAATCAATATGAGTAATGAGCGATTGTCCCCAGTCTATAGATACAGCGATCTTATATTGCAAAATAATTTAAGGGTGCTGTCAGCCGTCTCTGACTAGATGTCACTTGGTCTCCTCTTTGCCGCAGATAGGGCAAAAGTGAACGCACATTGAAAGACCACCACAGCGGTTGCCTTTCAGTCCTTTCTGTGAAAAGGACAGTTTTCATGAACCAAAAATAGTCTTTGTTTGCATGTTCTGAATAAACAGCTGCTACATTTATACAAACCCCCAAGGGAATCTGAAGAATGAGATGAAAGAGGTTCACGTTTTCTGATCTCAAGCTCTAAGATTTCTTTTTGCCCCTACATTCTACCTTGTGCGTGCCCTCCTTTCTACCAAGGTCTCTGTCCTCATAAAGACCACCAGCTTTCCGATTTTTCTAGTCCCCTCTGCCATTCTAGCTTCTCCATGTCTACCCAGTTTCAGTGCCGTGGTCATCGAGGGCTAGGGACTGGCCCAGCCTATAGCTGACCTTCCTTTTCCTGGGAATTCTTGGCCCAGGGTCCTCCTATTCTGCCCCTCCTCTGACTCCCAGGTGGCAGACTATAGCTAGTGGACCTAAGAAAGTGACACCACCAGAATCTATTACAAATCCTCCTTCTTTAATTTTGATAAGGTCACTATGTAACTTGCCAATGTGTACGTTCAGGTTTTGCAAAGTGGCTTCTGTAAAATATTGGCAGAATTTGTTGACAAGTGTCTGGTGTGGAGAGAGGGTTCCATTTTTATGGAAGTATTGAAAATACTGGTTAAATCAGGTGAAACAAGTTCTTTTCTGTAGAAGTTAGCAGAGCTTGGTGGGGATTGTGTGTGGATTTCCAAATGAAGTGCATGTGTGCACCATTTCTCAAAAGCATCTGCCAACAGGGACACTTCCCCCAGCACAAATATAACCCTAGCATACTGTCAAATGTGTTGGGTAAATACTGTACCAGCTCCCTTCGGATCAAATTCCTAGCACAGCTCTTCTGCACGATGTCTGCGCCCATTCTTGCCTCCACAACTCTAGCAAGAAACTGATGACCTTTCCACATGAGCTCTTCAGCTTCTCTCCTCTTCCTCCTCGATTTCTTGCCTTCTTCTCCCCTCAGCTTAGGAAGCAGCGGAATGCACCCCAAAAACCCTTCTTAATCACATCCCACAGTGTCCTCCCCAAAACTCTATCAACAGTCACCTCCTTCATCAGACATTCTTCCTTCCTGACATCTGAAACTCCTCTGAGCTTCTTTCCAACGTTTGCAAATATATCAGCACTCTCGTGGCACAGAAGCCTCTCAACAGCTATCCAGTGGCCTTCTGCCTCTCAACATTCCCTCAGATGTGCTCCCGCCACAGTGAATAAATAAGTCCCCGAATGTGCCAGGCCTCTGGCCACACTGTTAGGCCCAGCTATTAGTGTAACCATCTCCCTTGTATCTTGTGCCACTTCATCCCAAAGCACTCCACCAGCCCACAAAATACAGAGGATTTCTTTGCTGCCTCTCTTCCTTTAGTATGTGTTATGTCCTATTTTGTTTTATATTTTTAGAACCTGTACAAAAGTTTTTGTTTGGAGTTTTGCTTCTTTCTCTGCGATTCTGGGGATTTGAGTCCATTGCCTTGTATGTGTTAGATAAGCTACTTCCTCAAACCAACATAAAAATGCATTAAATTACCTTTATTGAGCTATAAATTATATACTATTCCTCCTTTAAGTGTATGGTTCATGAAGTTTAACAAATGCACATTCTCATTTTACTAATCTGAAATTTCCATGACTCCAATACATTCTCTCAGGATGCTTGGCAGTTATTCTAATCATAAGCAGGCAGCACGAGTAAGGCTAAGAAAATAAAACGGAAATTTAAGTAACCATTCACTTGCTACAGGAAGAATAGAAAAGAAACATTGGAGTCTGAGTTCAACAAAGTAAACTGTCTGAGAAAAATCAAGTACTTTCCAGAAGAACATGACAGAATGCAGAATTCCTAAAATATATCTTTTGTAATATTCATGATATAATCCAGTTACTCATATGCAAAATGCATCAAGAAATATGATGTGTTCTTAAAAGAAAACATTGCTGATTTCTCTGATGTTAAAGTAAGAAGATTTTAAAACAATTGTATAACTATGCTCAAAGATGTAAGAAAAATATGCTTATAACAAATTAAAAGATATACTGCCCCATCAAAGAAACAAAAGCTATAAAATGGAAATTCCATGATTGAAAAACACAATATCTAAAGTTTAAAAAAATTCCACAAGTACATTTATAGTAGAATGGACATGATTAAGTAAATAATACTCAATGTACTTGAAGGTAGATCAATAGAAGTCAGAATATCTGGATAGAAGAGGAAACAAAGACTGAAAACAAATATTGAAAAAGTTTTAACAGCATCTTAGGGATCCATGGTACATGAAGAATCTATGTAATATGAATTTGGAGTCTCAAAGAAAAGAATAGAATGAAAAAAATATGAACAAATAATGCCTGCTAATATTCACTGAAACTTAAGTAGCATTAATAGGAAGAAAACTACAAAGAAGCACATTTTTCCCTTAATCTTTGTAAAACATGTGATGGTTTAAAGCAAAAATTAAAACATTCTAAGTTCCGTGATAGTTTATATAATATATTTTTAACTGTCTTACAAAGACAAAGGAAAGGTATATGGACTACTAGTGTTAAAAAGCTTCTGCATTGTACTGAGGGTTAATGCAGTAGTAGAGCACTGGTCTAGCATACACAAAGCCCTGGGTTTAGTCCACAGCAACACACACACACACACACACACACACACACACACACACATACACAAATCTATATTTTACGAGAATTAGTACAATAATAACTTCAAAGAGATTGAAAAGTTAAGGACATATAAACAACTGAAAATAAGAAAGAGCTATTATCTTAGTTACTTTTTGTCATTGCTTTGGTAAAATACTCAACACCTAAAGTTAAAGGAGAAAAGGTTTACTTAATTCCCAGTTTGTACAGGTTTCAGTCCACAATCAGCTGGCCCCATGGCAGGGTGGTATAGTAGACAGGCATCAAAGAGAAGAAATAGTTCATGATGGGCAGAAGGTAGCGAAGCAAGCGAGGAACCTTAGTAGCTTCTTTCTGTCCCTTTTATATTCTATTTAGGCTCCTGGGACTAGGGTGAGAGCCAAACCAGTCAGTGCACTGATGTAGTAATCACACAGCCTTAATCCTGACAACTTTAATCCTAGCATTACACCATGAATCAATCACACTCTCTAGATCCAGCCACTTCTGAAAAAGCCCCACCTGTGACAGCATAAGTCTTTGCAGAGAGAGCCAAACACAAGTCATTAAAGCTATATAATTGAAGAACCAATGGGTAATTTTAAATGAAATTCTAAAAAACATTTAAGTAGCTCACAAGAAGAGAGAGGACAGGAGAGAGGAATGTGTGGATTTTCTTAAAAGTCAATAAAATGGTATGCACATAAATCTAATCATATCAATAAGGCCATTAAAGGTGAATATACTAAACATTCCAATTAATTTTAACAAATCTAGTCAGGATAGATTAAAAAAACAAGGTAACCGTATTGTCTAAGAAATTTAAGTTAAATACAAAGCCATAAATAGGTTGAAAGAGAAGAATGGAAAGAGAATAGCATGTACCGGGCCGAGAATAAGCAGACCAGAGGTGTAACATTGTTGTCCAGTAGAACAGACTTCAAAACAAAAAAAATCAATAGATACATAAAAGGTCACTTAATAATTCTGAAATGGTTAATTCTCAGAAAGCAAAGTGTGCCTGCTCAGTAAGTATATCTGTAAGTCATCATGAGCCTTTCCCAGGGTCTTGCTACAGTCAAGAATATAAAAATATTAATCTTAAACCTAAGCCATTTCTGTTAAACCATTAGATAATGAAACACAATTTGTCTCTATTTTTTAAAAGAGTATAAACGTATTAAACATCCACCCAAAGGCATAGTAAATAAAATGAAGCATCAGTATATTACTTTCACGCAAAACCATAAATTATCATTCCCACATCACAAAACAAAGCCGGAGAAAAATGCTATTTCAGTAATAATGAATAGATGGTTGACGCTATAGTCTCTGAGGCTAAACTTTTTTAAAGTAAAACTATTTAGTTTTAGGGACAAAGGGTGAAGGGGACACAATCAAAGTTATTATCATTTTAAATGGAATAGACAGCTTGATATTAACTCATTAATCAAACCCTAGAACACCAGAGTACCAACTGAAATTGGAAAGAGCTTCGTATAAAGCAAAAGAAGAAAGATAGCTAACTAGGAAACATTTACTTTCAAAAAGTGAGCCATGCTTAAAGACATGTGGATATGTGTATGTGTGTGTAATTTCAATACAATTTGAGATAAGTGGTGATCTCATTTATTGAAGATGTGCCTATTATTGTATCCATAAAAATAGTAGATATGAGGGAAATGTTTACCTATAATATGAGAGAAGTATCCACTCGCAGAAAACCCTTCAAAATAAGCTGCTAAGAGACTAGAGCTGTGTTGTTTAACCTAAATCTTTTTGGTGGCATCGACTATATAGGTAGACTGTGCTTGGCCCTATGACCATATTACTTATGTTAGTTTGTTTTTAGTGAAAACTGTGAAGAGTACAAATTACAATTCTGTGCTTATCTGTACATTTAATTAGTCCCAAAAAAACTACATAAGAAAAATAAAAAACAGTAACTAAACAGCATCATAATTGGAAGCACAAAGGATTATCTTGGCCTAGCTACCTGGGAGACCAGCACAGGAAGAATGGCCTGGGAAAGGTATAGCTCAGGGCAAAAGCTTACTGACCCTGGGGTCGGGCTGTAGGGGGCTGAAACTTGTCTTCCACACAGAAAAATCATTTGGCTTTGATAATCCTCAGGTTCATGATCTTTAAAATGAAAACAGATATAGGATCAACCTTCCTGAATTGCTGTGAAAATAAAGTCAGAAAATTCATGTAGACCACAGAACACAGTGCCAGACATATGGAAAGCACCCTGAAAATGCTCACTGTGATGAATAACAGCTCCCCATGGATCAGAGTTATGACTTAAAGAGCAAAGTCTTTCATGGTCTGGAGAAAACCTCTCTAGTTTTGAAGGATACCTGGAGCATCTCCCTTTTGCTAAGTGTATAATCAAGGGAGTGAACACTTATTCTACGCAGTTTCACCTACAGTTAAAGTGACAAAGGTCACTGAAGATCATTCATAGAATTCTATCTACATACCATCTATATTGCATCAGAAAAAAAGATTGTCATAATATATTGGTGATTGTTTTTCAGGGCTCGAGATCAACCCCAGAACCTGGTGCATACAAGACAAATACTCTAACACCTGAACCATACTCCCAACCTGGTGAGTATTTTTTAAGGTATTTGTTAATAGAACCTATGTCCAAAGTGATCTTTATTTTTTAATTTATGTGTGTTATGGTTTATATGCAAAGTGACCCCTGCTCATAAGTGGAGCCTTGGGAAGGCAATCGGCTTATGGAGGCTGCTGGCTGATTTACTATAAGAGATCTGGTCAGAAGAGGTGAACCACTGGGGGCATGGTCTGAGTCAATCTCTTCTCAGCTCCTCCCTTAATCTTTCTGATTTCTGCCTTCCCTGCCATGAACTGTTTCTCCTTTATAATATCCTTCTGCTGTGCCAACCTGCCTTGGAGATAGCTGACTATGGATAGAAACTTCTATAAATAATTGACCAAAATAAACCTCTCCTCCTTTAATTTATGGGAGTCAGGCATTGTGTCTCAGCGACAAGAAAGTAACTAAGAAAAGTTTAAATGTACAAGAACAGGATCTGATAAGCTAAATACTAACTAGTTTACAGTGGTCCTCTCTGGAGAGTAAAGCTGGGTCTCTTGCAAAAAGTATACAATTACTTATAATTTTTAAGTAACAAATAGAGGAAAAAGAAATTGACTCACTTTACATTCCTCATCTTTTTCATATGCAAATTCTAAACACATCATTCTTCTCCATTTTAACCCAGATCACTTATGCTGCAATAGAGTCGAGTAAATAATATCTTCCCCTTTCAGACCTCTTTCTCCAAGAGTCTGAAGGGGTTTCCTTATGGATTATTTTAAGGGCTCATGAGGTGCTCCCCTATATACTCCCCTCAAGGCTCAAAGACCCTGTCACACTTACCCCAAAGTCACCAGAAGCTGAGCAGTTCTGCAAACCTCACTCTTCCTCACTATGACTCAACATCATTATTTTTATCCACTAAGATAAGTTTACCTACATTTCTCCACCCAGGGAAGGAAAATAAAATCTTAGCAAATTCTCCTGTTTAAAGGAAACCACTGTGTTTCACTTAGCATAGCTGTGTAAACGATGTCCTTGGATTAGCTGTAGATTGTACAATAAATGTGCTAGAAACCTACAAGGTAGGGATGCTGATATTTCCAGATAAAATGCATGGGTCCAGGAGTCTTTGACAAACAGTCTTTCCATCCTTAAATTGAGTAATGGATGGATGCCTAAAAGAAAGCAAAGGGAGTATATTCTGCAATTGTCCCTTAAATTGTGTTGCCTACTGATAGTCTCCTCCCGTGGCAAGAGCAATCTTTCCCATACAAAGGGGTTTCTGGCCAAGAAAATAGGCTCTAATTAAATTAGCTCAATTGCATTACATCATATGAACGAGGAATGTCTGGGGCAACCTTTCCATAGAAAAATCAAATGAAACATATGTATAAGCCAAGCATACATAAACATGGGCTATCTCATACTTGTCTGCTACCTGTCCAAAATACCTCTGAATTCTAAACATAATGGAATCTTGGCAGAGTGTGGGTGTCGCGGGACTTTAAACATTTAAACTTCATCCTGATTTCTACACAGTATGTCTCTCAAACTAGAACTAGTCCAGAATTAAGCCCCCCTTGTACTCGATACTAACCTTTATAGAATAGATACTCTTGTCATTTTAATAATTTTGCCATCTCGCCTCAATATCCCCTATCTGGTCCATCACACAAAGCCTGGTGTCTTCACACTTTGAAAGTATATAGTGGGCCGAGGATTTAGCTCAGTGGTTCTGCCACCTGCCTTGAAGGCACAAGGTCCTGAGTTCCATCCTTGGTACAAAAAAAAAAAAAAAAAGAAGAAGAAAAGAAAAGAAAAGAGAAAGTATATAGCAACTTAATGTTCAAATCAAAAGCAGTCTCAGCAAAGAAGAGCTGGTAGAAAGAACTTTTCTCAGCTGCTTTCTAAGACTAAAAGTAAAATAAACTCTTAGAGTGTTGACAGTGTGTGTTTTTTTACTGTGGCGCAAATTTTTTTATTTGAAAAGGCATGTTTCATCTTGAGACCCATTTAAATTTTTCAAAGCACTCAACTTACATTCACTGTGCTCTATGTGGAAGTAACTTGAAATGCCAAAAGTACTCCACAGGCAGTAAAAATTATCCACATTCCAGTCTTTAACTTCTGAAATGTTGGGTGCTAAGCAAGGTTAACTTTTCTGATTTTTTTTTTTTTTTTTTTTTTGTACCAGGGGTCAAACTCAGGACCTTGCACCTGTGAGGCAGGTGCAATGCCACTTGGCTAAATCCCCAGTCCTGATTTTTAGTGAACTAAAAGGTGGGCTCCACTACCCGCTACTACTGGCGTGAACATACAAACATCTCTAGTTCCAGACTGAGGACCGGGCTTTTTTAAGCATAGGTTTTGCTTCATGACATGCGCCTAATAAAAATGGAGCACAACAAAGCTAAAAATCAGAGCCATAACCAAAAAAAATACAACAAACAGAAAGGAGTCATATGTTTTGAGCTTCAAGGTTCCAATTCTTATATCAAATAAAGCTTTTTTATAATGCTATTACATTTTTTAGACAGCATAAAATCTGGAGAATATAAACTCCACCGAATTGGTTAAGATAATACCGGCTGCTTTTACAGATAACTCTGGAGTTTTAGTGGATTATCATAAAAGACATTTATTTCTCAATTGAAATCCAGAGGGTCGTAGACAGCAGGAAATCCAGTCATTCAATGTCCCAGGTTGATAAAGGCTCTATTACCTTCAACTACTTTGTCAAAGTTGCCCTGAAGTTCAGCATGTAGCCTGGAGATGGAGCAAGAGGGAGAGCACTACATCACAGGGTGGTGATGGGTCAGGTCTAGAACCGACAGGCACCTCCTCCCTCCACAGATTCTTGGCTTCAACTCAGTACTGTAGATACATCCAATGCAAGTGAGGAAAAGATGATCTAGCTATGTCCCATAGAGGCAAGGAGCCTGGCTTGGTGGATTGCAAATACACTCTTAATCTTCATTTAAGAAGGGAGGGAAGGAAGGAAGGGCAATAGAGAGAAGAAATATCAATGACAACAACTAAAGAAATATTCTCTTCTAGCAGGACAATTTTTTCTGACTTTTCCAAAACTTCCATTTTTTCCGAGCTAGCCTATTCCCCTTCATGCTCTTCTGCTGAATGGTAATCCACTCACATGACATTCCATAAAGAAAAGAATCCTAAAATATGCAAATGAAGAACAGAGCAGAAAATTTGTGCAATTTAGTGCTCAGAAGTTTGTGGGCCAACTTGATCTGTTAATCTATAGTCTGTGCTTCTGGAGGGGAGAAGAAGGGGGAGTTCACAATCCACAAACCAATTTGTGTTGTTTCTGCAACACTGCAAAAGTGCGACTCATGAATATGCTAATGAAATTGCAATGAGGGTTTTGGCACTATTTCATCTCCTCTACTAGATTAGAGAGTAATAACACTATGGGTTTACATGTCTTCAGAAACTGCTGTGGTAGTAGGAAAAAATTGGATCTGTGATATTTATAATGCAACAAAAATTACAACCACGCTACAATAAAATGATGATGATGATTTCACATGTAAGTAATAACATGCACTTACGATGTGAAGATCTTTTGCCTCTTCCCATGTTTCTGTTTTCTGGTGTTAAAGTGAGTCTACATTTGTGAATGAGTTCACATCTCTGTGCCTACTTCCAAAACCAGAAAAAAAAATTAAAAAGGAAATGGAAATAAGGAGTGAAATGGTTTTTATTGGCAAGGCAAAGTCTCCTCTAGAAGCATTTAGCACCTTTGTATCATTAAGGTATATTCTGCTCTTCTGAGGACAGAAAGACTCAGAAAAACCTGTTCCTACCTGTGTCACCCAATCGCTAATAGATTAGTCAAGTCATGTCCCAGGGCCCTGAGCCTGTCCCACAGATTCAAGCCAGTTTAAGAGTTGAAGGGTGCCTTATTCTAAGGGAGTAGACTCATCAACAGGCAGGGAACCATAAAGAGGACAAAAGATTAACTGAAAAGTCTTTAATGACTAATTAAACAGGCCCAAGCCACAGAGCCGAGACTGAATGTTCTCTTCAAATAGGGCACATGGTGCTTCTGCTGGGCTGATCCCCTTGCTACATCAGGCGCCATGTTCTGCCTCTACCTTCCAAGTGGAAATTCTCCTTAGGAATTACAAGTGGTAACAGAGAATGAAAATCCATAGGTCCAAGGATTTAGGATCTTCTCTGATTCCTAAATAGAGAGAAGACTGCTGATTTCCTCACTAGGTTTCACAGGCATGTTATAAGAAAGGATGCTAAGGTCCTTTTAACATTGTTTAATCAAGAGAAAAGAAATACCTCTCCAGCTTGCTGAGTAATAGCCTTATGTTTGTCAAGAGATGTGTAGCTGGGAAACACTTTCATATACATTACATCAAGTAATACCATCCATCAATATGAGGCTAGATGCACACTTACTTACTTTTTTTGGAGGGGGGTTGGTTTTTTTGAGACAGGTTCGCACTATGTAGTTGAGACTGACCTGGAACTCACTATGTAGCCCAGGCTGGTCTCGAACTCACAGCCATCCTCCTGCCTCGGGCTCCCAAGTGCTGGGATTATTGGCGGGCACCACCACACCTGGCTTTTAAGGATAATTTTTTTTTTTTTGTACCAGGGATTGAACTCAGGACCTTGCGATTGCAAGGCAGGCACAGTGCCACTGAGCTAAATCCCCAACCCAGCACCAAACATCTGAGTCAGCCTTTGCCTTGCTTATGAGACCTGGTCTCTGAAACCAAAAACACATCTTCACATTTTGTTGGATCTCATTTTGCATAGCTGTAAAACTATGATGCACCTGTTTGGCTTATTTCTCAAGGATCATCTAGAAATATAAGTACTCCTGCCAAGTATCCCACTCTGAAATACAGTAAAATCATGGTTTGTGAGGATAATTTGTTCTGGAAACATGCTTGTAATCTAAAGCACTTGTATAGCAAAGTGAATTTTCCTGTAAGAAATAACAGAAACTCAGATGATTCATTCCATAACCCAAAAATATTCTCATAAAAATGATAATGGTACTGTAATAAAACATAAGATAATAAAGAAAATACAAAATATAAAGAAAAATGAACAAACTACCTTGCACTTGCCTTTGAAAACCTTCTTGGCTGGTGTGAGGAAGACAAAAAGGAAGAGGGTTATCGTGCAGGACGACTTTCACTATCACTGAAGGAATCGCTGCTATCCATTGGCTCAATGGAATCTTCTTTCCATGCAACTTTAATAAGGAAACCCATCCAATGGTACATGCTTTTGCCTCCATTTGAGGATTTCATGGACATGTGACATTGCATTGTCATTAAACAGATTCATCGCTTGCACTGCTACAGGCTTCCTTGGTGGTGCTTTTCTACAGAATTTTGCACTGTTACCCACATTTCACACATCTCCCTAGTCTCATTGTAAGTATGTGCAGGCTTCCTCTGCCTTTTATTCCTCCTGTTCTGCAGCCACAATTGCCTCCACAACCTCTTGCTGTTGGAAGATGATCAGCCAAAAATCCCACAGTGAGAGACATAGCAAGAGAGAGAAAAAGAGAGAGACAGAGACAGAGGAGAGAGAGAGAGAGAGACCACTGGCTCAGTTGTGATCATGTGATGTTCAGTGTCATGTGCTACTCCCAGTGCAAGACATTGCTCATTTATCAAGGTACAATTTATTAGAAATGCTTGCTTGTATTGTGGAACACTCACAGAACAAGTTACTCATAATCCAAGGTTTTACTGTATTTGGGTTGTTGTAATAGGGAGAGAAAAGAAAAGCATCAAAAAGGACCATGATGTATAGATTCATTTTTCTTTGTTTCCTTTTATTCTCTTTTCAGACACACTTGATTTGATCAAAGCCTTCAGTGGCCTAGTAGCAAAAAATAAAGACTGAAAGTTAAAACTACTGACAATAAAAGACTAATCTAGAGGGGAAAAGCAACGTAGCAAGCTAAAAGTATATAAAAGAGTAGAATGTTTTAAAATTTGCACATCTACAAAGAAAACTAAAAGATTTTATTTAAAGGTCAAGAACTTTTAGTTCTAGCCAGGTCATAAAATAAGTAGCAAATTTTCATTCTCATGTAGTGGCACTTTCTGAAAAGCAGAGAATGTAAAAGTTGCCTTATTAACATGCCCATCTAGACTATCTATACATACTTCTTTGTGGTTCTTAGACTCTTCTGGTAGTGAAACCCTTTGAGAATCTAACGAATGCTACAGATGCTTCCTGTAGAAAAATACACAAGCATGCAATTTTGCACATAACATCAGGACCCCACTAAGCCATGTACCACAGGCATCTGTGACGCAACGTACATAAAATCCTTTTGCAGGTTTTTAAGCCAACCAATTTAATCACATCTCCAGGAACATCTAGGAACACCCTAGCTGAAATGAAGATTGTCACCGCTTGGGCTTTCATAGCATGAAACTGGTGCGCCCTGGTTTGGCTTGACCACAAAAATTGCCACCAACCCTTCCTGTACCCCCTTGGCTTCCGTAGCCCCTCGCAGCCCTAGAATGTGATGCAACTGCCCATAGTAGTTTATTTACTAACCATCAAAGCTATTCCTTTCATTACCTTCAGAATGTAATGGTTATTTTATGAAGGCTCATTAAATTTAATGAGACACAGCCATGTTTATTGCCGTCCTATAAAAGAAGTGGTGGGGGAGACACATCTTCAAACTGACTCTTGCTTCTGTGGAGGACCAAATATAAAATTTTTTCAGCCATGTCATTGCACTCTGAGAAAGAATGCTTCAGAATTCGGGAGGCATTCTCAGGGGCTGGAGTTGATTAGGATCATTGTTACCACCGTGTGAATGACACTTCAGCGTGGGATGACTAACAGTAAGGGCAGCACTCAACAGTAACAATATCAATAATAATAATAATAATTAATAATAAACAGCAGCCACTTGGTGTCCAATGAATACATGCACAGAATTACAGTACACACATTACAGATGACCTCCTTTAATTTACTTATGCCCAAGGACATCAAGCCAGAAGATGATCTTTTCACATGTCATCCGTAGCCTCACTGCAGTCTAGTATTGTAAGGTGGGATAAAGTGTCTTGCTAGAGTGCCACAGGAAAGGCAAGGGAGCAGGTCCAGCCTCGGGTCCCAAGGCAGAGCAACAAGACCCACCATAGGAACCCAGATCCCCAGTTGGCAGCTAGTCCCACACTGTGGTTTTGAAGCTGGAGCACCGTGCCTCACAGCCCATTTATACCGGGGCCACCGCCTCTGTCAACAGTGACCAAGAGCAGAGAGGCCATGAGGCACGAGTCACTTAGATAGTCTCTGAACACAGGGACTGCTCTGCGGCCAGCCAGACTGGAGCCGAAATCATTGGCCCTGATAGGAGACAAGGAGCTAAAACTTATGCAAAATGAAAGCGGGGGATGAGGATGGAGAAGGATGAAAAAGATTTAAGATGTGTTAAGTACTTGCACCAGAGCCTCACGATGAATGTAATCATTATGTAATGCAAACATGTACTAATAAAAATTTTAAAAAGAAATCTTTAGCTCTCAGCAGTGATTGGAAGATGGAGAGTTTTTATGGCAGCCCCTAAAGCAGAATTTAGGCTTTAACCTATTTCATAGAAGAGAATTAAATTCCATGCTGTAATCCATGATAACTTCAGAATATGTGTGGTGGGTACATTCATTACGTTAATTTGTCACTCAGAGGGGAAAAAATGTTTTATCCTAGGCCTTGACATTCTTTTTCCTCATTGGCTGACCTTGTCTATCTCCTCTGAAATGTCCTTTTTCACTCCGTCTCAAGAGGTTCCCAGCTTCACTGACACTGAAAGAAGGACAAAGCTGTTTAGAAGACAGAGCAGGGAACTTCCACTGCCCTCTGAATCCAGATTCAATCCCCTGGAAAGTTTTCCACCATGTTGAATGAGTATCGAGCATCTTGAAAGTAGAAAAATGTTAGGAAGAAACCCACAGCCTGCAAATGTCCCAGAAAATTGTATTTCAAAGGCCAACTAGAAAAATAAGAAAAGACTAGAGCAGAATATATATTTTTCCCTTCAAAAGATTTAGTCCCACCTACACAGGAAAAATAGGTTAACCGCCAGATGAACCAAACAGAAAATGATCTGTGCCAACATGTGAAGTCTGAGAAACAAATCCTTCCAGTCTCCAAGAGAAATGACTCTAAAACGAGAGACTTACCTGCAGATTTTCTAACAATTCCCAAGTTACATGGAGAATTCCCTTACAGGGTTTCATCTTACAGATACGAGCTAATATGCTGTCATTAACACGTCATCTGTCAATTTACTAGGAAAGAAGCTTCCGTCAAGGAGTGACCGTGTCCCTTAGTGATCTCTGAGGGCACCAACTGTTTTGTCCGAGAGCCCTGTGGAAGTGACCAGCAAACTCCTTTCCATGGGTACAGCCCTAACAGATACGCTGTGACCCGTTCTTCACTCTCCCTTAGTTGCTAAAAAGAGCTTCTTGAGCTAGTTGTGGTGATCAGGCAGGCAACTTATATTTGGTTTTGTGTGTTCACATACACATTATGGGACACTTTAATTAAAGCCTGATTTATCTTCAATGAGATAAATGTACGTATGCAATACTTTCTCTTTGTTTTCTTTCTTTCTTTTTCTTTTTTTTTTTTTTTTTTTTTGGAGCAGGGATCGAACTTGGGCCCTTGTGCTTGTGAGGCAGGCACCAGAACCACTGAGCTAAATCCCCGGCCACAATACTTTCTTTATTAAAATCTAGTCTAAGGCAAAAATGAAGTCCATTCTTGGTTCCAAAGTGGCTATATACATTTCATAGGTCCTCTGCTTCTGAGATGTTAAACTGTAAGGAAGGCAACAGCTGCAAATTATAAGGAAAAGGAGCTTGTGGCTTCCACTGAAATGTAATGTGCTTCCCAGAGGGAGACCCATGCCTCTGTTCGTCTTGATGCCCACTCTGAGCCTAACACCCCTGTCTGTAGCATGGAAACGTGGCACCACCTTCCTGGAGTTGTCAAGCCAAGGGGCAGTGCGTTTCATGGCGCCTGGTGCAGAGTAAGCTCCAGTAAATGGCAAATACTACGGAAGTTGGTAAAAGAAAACTGAAAAGTATATTCACGAGAAGATGTTTCTACCACTCTAAGAAATGAGCCAGAACCTTTAAGGAGACTTTGAAGGGTAAGGCAAGCTTGTCTGTGCTTATGTAGATGAAGTTGAGAAAAAGTCTATTCCTGTTTTAATGTAGTGATCTAATTAACCTTTTGCCCGCATTAAAATGATCTTGAATTGGGCTTGTGACCTCAAATGCTCAATGTTGTTGACTTTAAACAGGCTTTTTGGGATGGTCAGAAATAGCATCTGGTGAAATGGCCAAAAGGTCAACTTCATTTACTTTGTAATAAATAGCAAATACATTTTGCATTCGCTACTTACAAATAAGAAGAAATGCATAAAATTCACTTGTCAAACCAAGAAGGTAAGATATTACATAAGGAAATTAGAATAAATCAAAAAAATTCCAGAAAGGATCTAGCACTGACTTTTCGTCTCACACCACCTATTTTATACCCTGAAAAGATTAAATTATTCATTTTTATAAACTAAAGAAATACATTTCCAACGAACATCAAAATGAAGTAAAGATGAATCTAATTAAAGAACACTGATTTATCATCATAAACATTCCTGTCCCAGGCAGAGAAATCACTGAGCTATGGTGAAATGGAAAAGATAAATGTAGCTTGTGAAAAATGTCACAACTGAGGAACTGTATGATTCTATAACTCTTTCTTATTTAACAAACGTTTATGCTTCAAAAACCAAAGCTCTAGTGACAGCTCTCAGGTTACTCACGTGCTTTAGGGTGAATGACTCAGCCTATTTTATCAACAGAACAACATCTGGAAGAGGAGTTGGAAAACAAAACAAAACAAACAAAACAATCATAAATTATATTACAGTGTTTTGACCATAGCTAATAAATACTACCCACCCAATTTTTTGTCTCTTAGTAGAATCTTGGTGAGCTCTCTTCAGACTATCAGTATAGCAGACTTCTTTCTAGTCATATAACTCCGAGCTGAGTTGCATTGGTATATAAGAACCCTAATTATTTCTGATGCAAAAGCAGTAGCTATATCTTCTGACTACGGGTTCCATTCATTAGTTTACATGTCCATTTCTGTTTGACACGGACAGTAAAAGGAGAACATGAAAGTGTCTAAATATACTGTTAATATATGTGTGCAGTCCAGACTGTTTATTCAAAAGGAAATCAAGTTCAAATGCTGCCTGCCTTCCAGCATTGTCAAGAAAGATTTATAAGGTGTCTCCTTATTGAATATATACCCAGCATCTCCTTCTGCCTTGGAACAATTGTTAGGCTAGTTAGTTAATTTTTGGCTTCTCCGCAGTTACCCACATTATGCAGGGCACCCTTATACTGCTAGTGACCGTGGAAAGCTATCAGTCCCCTTGCATTCCTCCAGGTCCCAGTGTTTTCCTCAGCAGCAAGCTCACTCAGGCACCACTTTTATCAGTTATTGATTACAAGCCAATCATCCCAATCACTCCATCACTCATTTTGCACAGCCCCCATCATGCCCCATTCTTCAAGTGATGTTACAGAGACTGAACAGTTTCTTCCTGGAAAAGAATTCAAGCTATAAATGCCAATTATTTGTAAAGCATTGTCATTTGTAATGTTCCAATTATTCTACATAATCAATAGCATCAAGTTCTTTTTCTTGGGGGCTTTGTGTCTATTTACATTTTATCTCACGCGTCAGTTTCCATCAGGAGCAAAACTGGTTTTCTCGTCCTGCATCTGGTCTCAAGACAATCTTAATTCACCATAAATCTATTTGTGTTCACCAGGCAGTTAGACCCACTTGGTTATGTTGACATAATCCTGGGGCCAAGCACGTCTTGCTCTGCAAAACAAGACTTAAATATAACTTGGAATGCTCACCCGGACAGGCCACAGTGAGTGGAGGTGGAGTTCTATTCCATTGTTGTTATTTTTGCAGAGGTCTCTGTTTATGATGTGATGCATTTGGGCCTAAGCACATTAGCTGCATTATTCATTGGGTACATTTGTCAGAACATGCATGTGTATAAAGAACTAATGATCCATATTAAATTAATGGCGCTATAAAAAAGAAAAATACTCCATACAAGCAGCTATGTCAGAAACTACAGACTTTGATAAACCATAGAAAGGACCTAATCAGATCAAGCATTGCACTGTTTTGTTCCCAAAATTACATTTCTAGAAATGTACACGTAGACAATGTTGGTTTTATTAAAACAAATTAATTCAGTCATTAAGGAATCATAAGGCAAGTGTCTCATAAGTCAGGACCTCCAGTGTAACAAATTGATTAAATGACTGTGTAATAGTCTCTTTAAACAAATCTAGTGTAACAAGTTAATAGATCTGCTCAATTACCATGCTGGGGTGATGAGGATGTGGGCAACTCTCTCATTAAATCTGGAAGATTGTTCTTAGGAGTTTTTCCACTTTTCCCTCTATGTTTCTGTGTAGGTTCTGTTGTGTTTTGAATCTGAGGTTTATTTTTAGGGCTCTGGATACGGACTGTTATAATGGAAACTAAAACTAAAAAGCTGAGTTTGGTACTACTGACTTTTCCAGGGCCCGTCGCTCCCCCTCCCCCTCCCCCAATCAGGACTCCTTCCCTTCTTCTACTCCACCTCGTGTCCAGAATGGGGCTGCAAGGATGCAATGAACAGTTCTGGCCCCTACTGGGTTCCCAGCATGTAAACTAGAGCTTTCTCTGGTCTTGCAAAACTGGAGCCATAAGTTTGCACCAGGAAAAGTTTGGGCAGCTCCGGGCTCCAAGTGAGGAACCAGTCAGAGGCGCCCACGTGTTCTCTGGGTCGAGAGCGAAAAGTTGTCCTTAGTTTTCAGCTACAGCTTGATGTTGGAAAGTTGGCCCCGCGCTACTGTGCCAGGAAGGAAAATGCCCCCAGGTTCAGGGCCTCCCAGAGCCTGGGACACTCCCTCTGGATCTTCCCCCCAAGGCAAGGAAGGAAGGCAAGGCCGGAAGTGCTGGAGGCGTGTCGTGGCTCCCGGCCTGGAGGAAGAGGTGGCCATCGAGTACCAGGAGGGACAGCGAAGGGAGAGGTAGAGCCAACCCCACCCTAAAATCCCTCTATTTCTCTTTAGGACTAGCAGAACCTTATTTGAAATCCTGGACTGTAGGAAGCGATAATTACTTAGGTATCCCGGCAGCATCCTCTCCCCTCTGTCAGGCGCGGCTTTAAATCTGGGCTGACCGCTCAGTCTCGGGGTGCGAACGCCCTGACACGCTCTCGTCAAAGGCCTTGGAGGAAAAAACAATCTATTACCCCGCTGCCATTTTGTTAAGTGTCTGCTCCTGCGATGTGACCCTGCCACTTTATCTGTTGGTTTTTATTTTCTGAGTGCATGTTGCCCATATGTTACTCTAATAGTTGCTATAATTCTTGAGCAATGGGGCTCGTATTTTACGGGGCTGAATTAAAAAGAATGCACTTTAATAAAAACCTGAGCAATACACTAATGGCCTGACATTGATGTATTTGCATAGAGATGAATTATACGGGCTGCCTGACACGACTTTTAATAAATGATTGAGGAGGTTATTATAGGGATGCACTTTGATGTGTGTTAACAGGTTATTTTAGTGCATCCGTAGCCAAAGCCGGGAGCAATGTTGCCCCGCACACAATCGCAGGGCCCTTTTTTGTTTTGTTTTGTTTTGTTTTTTTTTTTTGTCTTATATCTTGTGACATTTATTGGGACCGCTCCCTGCCCGTGTAACGATCGCAAACTACATTTTATGAAGCATCAATAACATAACGGTGAATGGGATCGGGAACTGAAAAGAGAGATAAGCCCCTTCTCTACACGTTGGCCCACATAAGGTACCTAGGTCGTAGACTTACGTAGCTCCGGCTGGGCTTGAAAGGCCGCGCCCCCGGACCGCACAGCATGGCCGGGAAGCCGCCAGCTCGAACACAGAGCGGTGGGAAGCCTGACCCGGTCTGGGGGACGAGGGCCACGAGGTCTCTGCACCCAGACACCCTTCGCTCAGACACTGCTCCGACACCGCACCCCGGAGGCCGCGCAGACCCCCGCTGGGTCCATCTCCATCTGTCCCTTCTTCGCTTATTGTCACCGAGTGCTTTGCCCCAGGGGAGCAGAAATAAACACCACGACACGGGCTTGTCCCTGAGTCCCCTGTCTCTGGGAGCTGTCGCACATTCTCGAGTTCGGCTGCT
>NW_022900949.1:35517394-35517744 GCF_012274545.1 Fukomys damarensis
ATCACAGGTCCTGTCCCTTGCGGGGCGGTGCGACTGGTGTCCCGGCGCGAGGACAGAGCGCGGGGTCGGAGGCGGCTCGGCCCGGCTCCGATGGCCTTCACGGTTCCCTTAGTTCCAACGCAACCATGCGAAGGAGGGAAAGGCTGAACACAGGACGGGGACCCGAGACGGTGGAGAGAGCAGAGGGAAAAGAACTGGGACGCGTCGTGTCCTCGAACCAGCTCCCGGGAGAGGTCGATCGTTCTGCACACAAACCGCACTGAACAGCACAGCCGGGAAAGGCGCGCAGGGATTCGGCGTCTGCGCGTCGCGTCCGGGTCCCAGCGTGGCTCCGCCACCCCGCCCTCTCC
>NW_022900949.1:35517832-35531350 GCF_012274545.1 Fukomys damarensis
GGAAGGCCCGGCCAGGACCGCGTGCGCCCGGCTCCGTCCAGGTCCCAGCTCTCGCTTCTCCGCGAAGCCACGGCTCAGTGGCCAGCGACATCCAAGTCGAAAGGCGCACAGAAACGAAGGGGGGAGCGGGTCTTTGGCTCCGAAGCGAAGAACAATACGACCCGCTGATCTACCTTCCGGGGTGGCGACAGTGGCTGGGGTCCCATAGCCCGGGCCGGTACGGAGCCTCCAGGCACAGGGTACAGCAGACTTAGCTGACCAGAAGCACGGGGAAATGGCCCGAAGCACAGCAGGAGCTGCCCCAGCTTCCTGGGCTGTCACCCCGGAAGAGGACCCGGGACCTGTAGAGATGGGGCCCTGCAAACAGCCAACCCCGTCTCTCAGTGACCCCGCTGTGGCTCAGGGCAACCCGAGCGAGAGCGATGGTCTTGGCCCAGAGCGGTCTCCTCTCGGGGAACAGAATGTGCGGGTGTCGGCGGCTGGGGCACGCGGGACTTCTCGCGCACACATACTGTGAAGCGAGCTTGTCCTGAGTCTCATTGCCTCAGACAGACGCAGCGAGTCCCATCCCAAGTCGCCCTGTCTTCCCCCTTTGCAGCCCTGGCCAGGCCTGTACACCAGAGGGGAGCCGGGAGGATCCTGTTAGAGCCGGGGGTGGGCTCTCCCGTGGGGAGTCCTTTCTCCGAGCAGATGAAAATGTTGCAGACTGTGGTCCCCATCTAGGAAGTTTTTCAGTTTAGATTTCACCCAAGGGAAGTGGGTTCCTTCCTCTGTCCTTTTTCAGGCCCTGCTTCCTGTGTGCCAAAAGCAAGTGAGAAACAGCCTATTTGAAAAGCAGTGTGTTTCCTGGTCAGCTAAACAGGACCAGCTTCAACAAGACCTCAGATGCCAGCTGTCTAACCGCGCCTAGAAGGCCACAGCTGTACTCCCTGCTCCAGACTCTGGGAAGGGGCTCCAGGACCCTGGATCTCCAAGACTGTAGCAGGGGGACTTTTTTGCCCTCCGTAGTGGGGTGGCTGTTGCTGTAACAGTGTTGTACGGACAGAACTGAAGAAAAGAAAGTTACAAGTGGAAGAATACTATCCCTTTGGGGCACGGGGACTCCTAAACACCTGCCAGTTCTGAGCCAGAGGGAAAAGGGGAATTGGGGTGGGGACCTGTTTAATTATAGCTTTGGCCAATAGGTTGGGAGGAAGTGAACACACACACACACACACACACACACCCTGCCCAGGCCAGGCCCACCTGCAGCAGGTTCCATGCCGACCTTTGGACCATGCACCCCCTCAGGGACCATCACCACCGAGAGCTTCTGAAGATGGGTCCCCATTCTGCTTCCACAGCCTTCAGGCCTGGAGAAGAGCTGGACAGAGTGTGCGGGTGGCGCAGAGAAAAGCTGCCCATCTTCCTCAGAGAGGAGTAAGGACCCCAGTTAGAGCACATGGGTGTTGGTTGTATCAGTTTACATTATCCCAAATTTCTGTCCCCTCAGATCGCCCTGATTTCTGGAAATCTCAGATCATCCAATGGGGTCCATGAAAAAGATGCAGTGGGTGTTTTAAAGTGCTTCAAGTCTTCCTGTTCTGATGTGTTGCTTTGTGTGTAATTACAACCCATGTGTCTTCCAGAGTGTCACACACTACATAATGATTTTGCTGAAATTTTATTTTAGAGTAACTGCACTGTGAGCTGATAAATGAATGTATTAAAATACCTTTACTTGGCCTTCCATTTCACCCAAGGAAAATCTTGGATTGAACTCACTCATTTGTTACTTAGGCTGTTGCATACTTATTTTTACAGCCATTTGTCAGATGTTTATATACACAATGAGATGTAGAAGAGACTCCGGAGAGCCTGGAAACCAGTTTCTCCTTGCAGGTAGGCAGAGAGTTGCAGTCAAGGTCTGTTCTTATCTTTAAACCTTCCAGAGAGTGTGCCAAGTTCTGGCTGGGAGTGCACGTGAATCCGTGAACAAGCCACATTCCCACCTGCCCAATGTGCAGGCTCTGGATGCTATCCCGGGGTACTGCAGCCAACAGGCAGGACAGGGTCCTATATCCTCACAGACACACTGTGCCCCAGTTCCATTTTCCTAACAGGTAGTAAGGCTGTACAGCTCAATGCACAAGGTCACCCATGTGGCCTTTCTTATCTGTCCAAGGCATAGTCTTCTCTTGGGTAAAATAACACAGCACTGTACTGTTAGAAAGAAAGGGGGGAAAGTCCACCCAAGTTGTCACGGTCCTTCCAGGGATAGCATGGTCCCTGCTGACACAGTCACCTCACAGTCACCTCAAGAGTGCTAACAGGGGAATGGAGGCTTGTAGACATCCAGCATCTATCTGCTTCTGCCTTTTTAACTTTTTTTTTTTTCAGCTATACTGGGGATTGAACTTAGGTTCTTGTGTTTGCTGTATCACTGAGCATTTTAACCAGGTTTGGTTCCTCCTCCCAAGTAGCTGAGATTACAGGCTTGTGAAAATGCTCTTGCTGCCTGCTTCTGTCTACTGGAGGCTAATGACAATGCACTGGTTCCATATTTGCCTTTCCAGCCTGCTTTTTCTTTGCAGTATTTGTCTTTCAGAATGCCTAGCCACGCACTGGAGTTGCTTCTTACTCAAGAGGTAAGCACACACAAGCCTTCAGCTGACTTTGCTGTCTGCACTGTTTCTATGGTCCCCTGACTCCTCTCTGCTTCAGCTAAGATGGAAGGAGCTTGTAAAAGTAGAGAGATGGACCAAGAGGAGAGCGTTCTCTGCTCAGGACTTCTGCTGACCAGCATTGCCATGCTCGGGGCACAAGGGCCAGCTTCTACCAGAGTGAGACTCCTGACTTCTCAGGATCTTTCTTTGTTCTTCTGGAGTTTGCTGCCTCCCTCCCTTCATCCCAAGGTGCACCCGCCACCCACTCTCTTTCTCTCCTGCCTTCTCACCCCTGGAGTCCCAAACTCAGTTCCCAAAGGAGGAAAGGTACAGGGGAGGCAAATTCCCAGCCATCCTAACTTAAAACTCAGGGTCCCTTCTCCCTTTGTGCTTTTGAAAAAAAAGAGTTTGTTTAACACCTCACTGGGCAAAGGAAAGTCATAGGAAGAAAAATACTACTGGTCTCTGAAGCCAAATCTGCTCCTTTCCATTCTGAGATTTCTTTCCTGGGTAGTCTAAGTTATAACATGTGGAGCCAAAATGCCAGCACAGCCTTAGGGCACTACAGGACGTTGCCATCACTGCATACAGTATGAGCCACTTTATATTTTAGAAGGCCCTTTTTCACTTAAGTTTCAGAATACTGTGAGGCAACTCCTATTGTTAATATAGTTGTGGGAGAGATGGAAGCTTGCTGAAGTTAAAGGACTTGAGTGGGATCAAGTTACCAGCAAGAAATAGAAGCCTCCACTGTCCAACTCAGATCTGGTTGCTCTGCCTGGTTAACCAGTGCTTCTTGTCACACCTCAAAGTGTCATTCTGGTGATGTTTTCAAATAACCTTAACTATGAAAGATGCTTTCCTTGAGTCCTTACCTTCAATGTGCCATTCTTTATCAGAAGAACAAAGATAAGCCCATTAGTAACTTAGTTATCTATGCTGTGTAACAAATTACTCCAAAAGTTAATGGCTTAGAACAATAAATGTTTGTTATCTCCTGCACTGGCTGCAGTTGTGAATCCTGGAGGCGCAGGTGGGTGACTCTGCTGCAATCCTATGAGGGCCTGCTGAGTGGAGGCTGTGCGGACTCATGGACTCAGAAGGAGGAAAACAGGCAGCAACCTTCCTTCTGAGCCAGTGACCCAGCAGGGAGGATGAAGATGACAGCCACACTCTTCATCAGAAGCCAGTCACTAAATACAGCCCACACCTTTGCAGGAGGATTTGGCCAGTCTCTTCTCTTCTTTTCTTCTCTTCTTCTTCCTCTTCCTCTTCCTCTTCCTCTTCCTCTTCCTCTTCCTCTTCCTCTTCTTCTTCTTCTTCTTCTTCTTCTTCTTCCTCTCTCTCTCTCTTCCTTGTCCTTTTTTCTCCCTCCCTCCCTTTCCTTCATTTATTTTTTGTCTTTGCCTTTTGAGACAGGCCCTGCTAAGTTGCCCAAGCTGGCTTCAAACTTGCAACCCTCCTGCCGCAGCTTCCTGCATAGCTGAGATTATAGGTGTGTACCAATATCCTAGAATACTTGGAAATACTTTAAAACCAGCTCAGGCAGTTAGGCTGTAAGTTTCAAAACAGCCTATATAAAAGCTCTCACTGCTTTCCTCTCCACTTTCGCTTTCTTTGCCTTCTCCTTTGTTGAGTTGCTGTCCTGGAGCAGACAGTAGGACCAGAGTGAAAGCAACCTTTAAAAACATGGCCTTTCTCTCATTCCTCCTGCTGTGGCTGGTGATGAGGACTTTCCTGGCTTGCTGTGTGCCAGGCACAGCTCTAAGACCTTACATAGATGACCTTGCTTCATGGTCCCAACAGTGCTAGGGAGTAGGTGCCATTACCTGCCCATTTCACAGATAAGAAGACAGAGGCACAGAGCACTCATGACCCTTAACCCTAACAGTGACAAGAGAGCCTGTAAAGGATGTAGCTGTGACGGAGGCCCAACTCCTGCTCTCAGTAGTCATCTGATCTGATTTCAGCAAAAATAATGGGCTTCTCAGACCCTCTCGCTCCTTTGAGACCATTAGATTTTGGGGGAAAAATGTGACACATCCTTGCAGATCAATGAATAGCACAAGGAGGGAAGAAAAATTATGAAGGGAAAACAAAATTTACAAAATAATTTTGTAAGAGCTGAGCCATAGCTTCAAAAGCAAGGAGCAAAGCTGCAAATGATGTCTGCAGATGGGACCACAAACTATGGACCCAGGTATGGTCTCAGAGCAGAGGGGTGAAAACGCATCCAATGCCTTTGCTTGGAAATGATAGACTGCATGGTAACATGCGAGATAGTGGATTCTCAGCAACCTTGACTTTCTTGTGGTTGGTTCAGGAACATTTGACCCAAGTAGCTTACCGATCATTTGTAATTTTTCACAGCTCGTGTATGTCGCAAAATAAAACTGTGTATTATGGAGAAGAAAGGAAATGTGCACTGGTGTCCTTTCTAAATTTGACGCATCTGCCAAATAACTAGACTGATTAGGCCTCAACATTTATTTTGCCTACCTGAAGGTAGACAGAAGCCGCAATATTATAGAGGTAACAGAACTCTTTCATAAAAAATAATGTGCACCAATTGAAATTGCATAGCACAAACTCTTTCCCTACAAAGAGGAAGGGATCCTTCTTTGAATGCATCATTGTCCAAACCAGCCCTTATTATTCAAAGTGTCCGGGGAATAGAAGCCCTCGAGTTGGGCCTCTGCTTCAGCCTTCTGGCCAGGCACCAGTAGGCAAGAACCACCACAGAGCTATCTCGCTCACTGCCATAAGTCTTCACGTGTGCTCTCCAGTAGAAATGCCAGCTCCGGGGCCTTGGAATAAATGATGCACACGGAAACATCCCAGCTGTAGCGCCGGCTGTTGGAAGAGGAAGGCCAGAGAGAGTGAACTCGCTCTCAGACAAAATGTCCTGTCTGTGAGAAACTCCAGACCCACCTAGGCGACACCAACACCCAAAGCAGAATTTCAGGAAAATCCTCCACCCCATCACCCCTCTCCTGGGACTTTCCATTAACAAAGGAAGGGAGCAGATTACTGTGCCTTTTAGCACACACTGAAGGGGACTCCGTGACGCAGGACAAACGAATGGCTCCCTGAAGTTGCAATCTAAAAGCTGCAGAGCAGAACACACACTTTGCTGTCAAAAAAAAGGGAATGCGCTGAAAAACTGGCTTATTTTTTAAAGTTCTACTGAGGAGGGAGCAGAAGCACGTTTGCACATATTTGTGTGCGCAGTAAGAGGGAGGAAATTTAGGGCTGACTAAGCTCCTCCAATTAGCCTAAAATAGAGTTTATAAATGGAATCTGTTGCTTACCTCCACTGTTATTACACAATCCTATTGTCTGTGATTAACAAAGGAGCCACTGTCCCTTTAAGCCATTCAGTGCTAGGAGTCCCCAAGTGGAATTTCACCTCTAGAGTGTGTATGTGTGTATGTGTGTGTGTGTGTGTGTGTGTGTGTGTCTCACTCCAACCATACATTGTGGAGCTCCCCAAGTTGAGGCTAGCTTAATACCACATTCATTTGCATGATGTTAGACTCCAAAAGCTTGCAAATGTGCCCTGGGTGTCTGTTTCCTGGTCCAGTATTTCTGAGAAGAGACACCTCCAGGATGGTCTGCGCGCCCAGCAAGAGGGCTCCCCAGAGTGATTCCCTTGGCCCCTCCTCCCACCGCCCTCAAGCGGGGAAGAGGAAAAGTGAAGTAAACTGGTCAACAGCTTGGAAAGATGCTCTGGGACTGGGTTCAGGGAGGGGCAAGGAGCACTGAGTTACAGAATCCTGGGTGTGCCAAGGGGAAAATTAGTCACCAAGTAGCAGAACCGAGTTTGGATTTAGGGGAACAGGGAGCAGCCAGGGCCTGTGCTATGTCCAGGGCCTCCCCTCCTCTCCACATCCCTCAGGAAGCCTCAGTGATGTTTCCTTTTTAGGGAAAGAAAACACACAGAACAAAAGTATAAAAGCTATCCACACACATACAGACCCTTGTTTTTCCCCTTTTGTCTTTCGCTATTGACACTTTGGTTGCCTGTGAGCATTTTAAAAAGCAGTGGTCTGTCAAGCCTTATGTTGTGACTTTGCTGTTTTTAAACTGTAACCCCTTTGGCTGTGATGGGTGCTGATGGTTGTTAATGTCATAAAATGTTTGGGCCAAAATGAGAAATATTCTTACCCTCCATCCTTAGTGTTGCCGAGTATGACCTGGCTTCCCCATCCTAACTCTTACAAAAAACTTCCCTGCTACACAGAATTAGAAGGAAACCAAACCAACCAAAATAAAGGGAATTCGGAGAGTTGTCATCCACCGACTTACCCACTTGTCCCCCACTCCCAGCTTTAGGGGCCAGTTGCAACTGGTGACCAGCTGGCACCCTGGATAGAGGGAAATGAGCTGGAAAGCTCCAGCCGCCGCTGCAGTCGAGTGGAAAAGGAGGAGCAGTGCCAGGGCAGCCCAGCCCCAGCCTACCTCTGAGTGCAGAGCACCCTGGGCTGGCAAGCTGCAGGCCCTGCCAGCCTAGCACGTTCGCCCACGGCAGAGTCCAGGTCTCTGCTTGCAGTCCTCTCTGGTGCTCACACTTAAGGGCAGTGAGCTCACAGCAAATGCTTTGTAAAGGACTGTGGAAGGTGACTTTCCACTCTTCCAACTCAGAATAAGAGCCATCAACTGCCCACCCAGCTACTTATTGAAAAACCTTCAATCTTCATTTCTAGTTTTCTGGGACTAATAACTACTGTCTCACTGCTGCTTTGGCTGCTAAATACTACTCTTGCAGTAACACATTTCTAATCATGCTGTGGGTTCTTGTTTTCTTAGGAAGAATGAATAAAGTTGCTTGGCTTTTCAGGGCAGAAGAGGACTGGGTTAGGGTTTAAAATATTAAATACAAAAAAGATTTTTATTTGTTGCAGTTAAGTGGAGTTGCAGGATGACAGGCTTCTTCCCTGTCTTGTTCTCTCTCATAACAGCAAAAAAAGAAAGCCAACAGAAAGGAAAGAGGGAGGAAAGAAAGAATGAGGGAAAGAAAGAGAAAGAGAAGAAAGGAGGGAGAGGGAGACAGGGAATGGTTTATGGCAGAATTGAAACCACACCACCCGGTAGTCTTCTTTGGGTTAGTCACTATGCTACTGGTGCTAAGATGGACCTGCAGAAGAGTCTGAAACTTGTTGAGGACTTTGCAAAACAGAGAACAGAAAGAAGACAGATTTGCATTCTTCCTTTCTACCAAACCATGTAATTGGGGATGTATTCTATGAGAGTTTCCTTCAGCTGATTTCATTTTATTGAATTTGTGAAAAGTTGTTTTCATCTTAAAAAAAAAAAAATCTGGGTAGCAAAACAGACTCTCACTTCCCGTGCCTAACATTGGCCTGAAGAATCTACTGAATCCTATTGATTTTTCTCTCTTGGAACACAAGCTCATTAACCTGCCACACTGAGGGTATAACGATATTTCACTGAGCCTGTGACTGTCTGAAAACAAAAAGATCCCAGGACTGCAGTGTTACAGCCCTCTCGCTGGGATTCCCAAATATTTTTTCCACCAATTCTGCTGGGAAAGCTACACTTTTGCTTCCTTAACAATAAAGGCTTTCTGGTCTACTAAAAGAAGCTTTCTTTAAATGAACCCTTCTTCCTTGAAAGGTTTAGGAAGGTTCCTATCTTGCCACAAATTTCTGCAGCCTTCTGGGTTGCTAGCATCAGTTGAGAATGCTAGCATCATCAGTTGGGCTGAGCCGCTCCTGGCCTGCTCCGGGCGGGCTGATTGAAGTAGTGGCTGGCTGTGGAGCTGGCTTGGATATATGGAAATGAGCTTCCCAAATTCCCTAAGGACTTCCTTGCAAGGAAAAAGCGATCAGGAAAAAATTAGAGGACACAGACATCAGAAGCAGCAGCCCTTGGATGGGTCTCTCAGAGGAGCGCTAGGAGTACAGCCACATTTCTTTTTTCTCCCCCATCCAGGAGAATGAGAGATCTGACCCCACTCTTCCAAAATGGAAAGAAAAATAAAATAAAATAAAATAAAACAGCTGTTTCACCCAAGAAACCAATATAGCTTTTTTTGTGTGTGGTTTTCTTTTATTATTTGAGATCTCGGATGAGATCAGGTGATCTGTACCCTTTCACTCAAGGCAACAGACGTCTTCAAACTGTTTAATTTGATTTATCCTTTGAAACAGAAAGTGCATTACATTTAACTGGTCTTGCAAAGGGGATTTCTTCTCTTTACAAACCAAATTCCTTATATAAATTAATAAAGGTTAAAGATGCTAATATATCACCGTTATTAGCTTAAAAAAGAAAACAATTTACATACTCTATAGTATTCTTATGATACAAAACACTTCAAATTCAATTACAGCAACTAAATGGATTTTTATGTTCTCACCCGGAGCGGCTGTAACAATCCCCACCATCTACTTTAACACGCATTTTTATCAGAAAGGAGTTAAACACGAGCTATGTGGCCCCTCCCTCCCCAATCCTTTCTTTAAATCACTAATAAATAGCAACAAACGACTGTGCAATTTCAGAGGGGACCAGAGGGGCAGATGTGAGATTCCCCGGTTCCCACATCTTCTGCTTCGAGTCCTCAGGGCGGGGGCCCCGGGGGCAGGGGGTAGGGCGGAACCAGGAGGCAAAAAGGGAAACTGAGGCTCAGCAACTCCAAACGGAGAGGAGCGAATGGAGGGGGTTGGGGACGGTAAGCACATTCCTGCAATTCCCGAATTAAATTTCAAATAAAAGGAAGTGGTCGTGTGGATAGGTCTTCGAAAGGAGGGCTTGGAAGGAAGGAGATCCATCTTTTTATACCAAATTCCAAAAAAGCATTTTACATTTTAAATATTCACAATAAAGTAACTTCTAGTCAGTGTGACTCACGATTTATTTACAGGGCCTTCAACAGGTCGCTCTAGTCGCACAGCAGCGAGCTGGGGCAACGTCCCTGTCCCATCGGGGGGTTGCACGCGTGGCTCGAGGGCCCCCCCGCCGTGGGGTTCTCCCTTCCCCGCAGGGGACGGAGAGCCGGGCGCTCGCGGACGCGTGTGGGGACCCCGGCTGCGTCCTTACAGCAGTGCACCGCGTGGCCGCGGCCTCCTGGTCCACCCCGAGTCTCGCTCCGGTCCCCTCCTCCCGCCACACTTCTGGGTTAGAAAAATAGATATGTACATCTGCGCAGCCCGGTCCGCGCTCAGGACGCGCCCTCGGCCTCGGACGCGTGCAGCAGGAGCCCGCCGCCCGGCTTGTGCTTCTTCAGCAGCTGCGTGATCTTCTCGTCGTCGGAGTTGGGGTCCAGGGGCTTGTTATAGTCGTCGTCCTCCTCCTCGTTCTCCGAGGCGCCCTTGAGCCGCTCGGTCTCCGAGTCCTGCTTCTTCTTGGCCGTGGCCATCTCGGCCGCGTGTTTCTTCCTCCACTTGGTCCTGCGGTTCTGGAACCAGACCTGCCGCGACAGCGGGACGCCGTGAGCGACGGTGTGGCCGGACCCTGCGTCCCCTTGGCCCCCGCCCTCCTTCATCACCTCCAGGGCCGGGCCTCGAAATCCCCTGCACCCGGGTCCCCCGAGAGGTACCGGCCCCGAGGGGCTGCCGCCGTTGCCATGGCGATAGTAACACAAGACTAGGAGGCCGTCAGAGTGACTTCCCAGAAGAGAAGAAAAGCAAAACTTAGAAGCTTAAAATGAGTTTCTTATAAAAAAAAAAAAGTGTTCCCTTTCCCTTTCCCTTTTCTGCTTTCTGGTGTAAAAAGCTGTCCATTCGCAAAACTTCTCCATAGTGCCTGTGATTTTATCCCTTGTTTGCTTTCACAGACGAAAGAATTTCAAACAACCTAAAGTGTACTAGTTTTTCAGTGTCACTAGTGGGAAAAGGCACATTTGCCTAATTAACTCTGTTCTCCTCACTTTCGCACATGGATTGTTTCACTGATTTGAAGCCAGAATGTACACAATGACGTAGGTAAATCCCCTTGTTCCCATTACACTTAAAACGTATGATGTAGTTTTTCACTAAAATACAAACTTCAAATCACTCACACTAACCAATACAAACGCATGAAAATGTGTAATAGTTTCTCCCAAATATCACAGTCCTTTGACTGGATCACTTTTTCTTTCCTCTTCAGCCCTTAAAGATTTTCATAAAAACTAGGCAAAGTGAAGGCTAGAATTATCAGTTATTTTTTAAAAGTGACTTTTTTGCCAATTACATAGCTCTCTATTTCGTGCCAATTCTTTCAAGAGTTATTTTAATATTTACTGCTTCTGCCTAAGATGTTCACTTAATATAGAAAAACTTTTAAGCCCGTTCATGTTTGGCACGTGTCTGATACACTTATTTTAAAGTTTCATTAATGAGCAACCAGTTTTCCAAAGACATTGAATTATTCTATTTTTATGCTTCTGCTCTGCTATGTATTTTATCTAGAGAATCAGAATAATCAAGAAAGATATTTTGATCTTTATATGGCTATAATAATTCAGGTCTAGCCATGCAGACATATTTATGGTGACAAATGAAGACCTCCAGATTACCATGATAGGCTTTATACCAGCCCACTGCAAAAGTAATTTTAAATGTGATGATATTCTAATGGCTACATGTAAAATCACTCCTGAAATGTTTTTTATGATGCTTGTCCAGGGGAAAATACCCTATAACCAGTACACATGGTCAATGTTATTCCTGCTTGATTTAAAGAGCAACAATATAACTAATGAAAACAGACATAAGCCCCAAAGAAACAAAACTGAAAAAAGGGGGGAGGGGACAAAATAGAATGCTGAAAATACAGGAAATCATCAGGATGATTTACCCAACTGGCTCAATTCCTTTACTTTTTTTTAGAGAAAGATTTCTAAAATTCAATTCTCTAGAAATACACTGTACAACTCAATTATAAAGTGACACTTTAATTACAAAGTGTCATAAACTGAAATATCTTAAATCTGTTTATAAACTTTTAAAAATAGAATTTAATTTTATGGTGCAGTAATAATTTTGTCAACTCCTTTGGAAAGCTACTCTTCCAAAGTGACTGCCTTCTCTAAATTAAAAGCAGGTTCACTTATGCTAAGTGTTAGATCCTGTGGGTCTACTTTTTAATCTGCAAGTTAATACAGAAGCACTAGAAAGCTGATCTGTTAGGAAATTATAAACTACTGAACCGTGAATTAGCAAACAAAAGTCTGAAGGTCTTATAAATAGAAAGAAAAGCTATCTAAGTAGCTTGATCTATTCTCTGGGCCATTGCAGTAATGCTTTTATTCTGTAATGATGACCGAGTTTCCCTAGCGATCTAGATTAACCTAATTTGAAAGGCTGGACCTTGATTTCTTTTGTTCAAGAACGGTTTGCCTTCCAGCAAGACCCCCAGCGCCTTAGCAGCGGCTCTCAACTCCCCCCTGCCTCCTCGGGCCCTCCCTCGGGCGCTGCGAGTCGGTCTGAGCCCGCGCGCCTCGCGGCTCCAGAGGCGCTCTCACCTTGACCTGACTCTCAGTCATGCCCAGCGAATAGGCCAAGCGCGCTCTCTCGGGCCCCGCCAAGTACTTCGTTTGCTCAAAAGTCTTCTCCAGGGCGAAGATCTGCTGGCCGGAGAACGTGGGTCTCGTGTGTTTTCTCTTTCCGTCTTTGTCCAACAAGATAGATCCTTGATCTGTGAGAACCGACAACAAGGAAGTGAGACAGGAAACAACAGTAAGGCTACAGGCGGCCTCACTGTGGAGGGGGGAAAATGAATTTAAAACATCGTTTTGGTGGGAAAAGAAGGCGGCGGCATTCGTGCAGCCCGCCTCACGGCGCGTCTCCCTCTGCCGCCTCAAGGCCACCTGTTTCCTAAAGGCCGCTGTGTTGAGCGAAGCAGCGGACATCCTCTGGCCCACGCCGGTGACCTGCAGCCGAGGAACCCACGCTAACCTCTGCGGCGGGAGGACCCGCCCGCACCTTAAAGAAGGAGGGTGGGGGGCACTGTCGCCGCCGGCGCTGCGCAGGCCCTCCAGCCGCTCGGCGTGACGACAACTACTTTTACTTTTTTGTTCTCCTCCTTGAACCCTTCCCTAACCTGTGTCCGGGCAACAAAGGGCTCCTTGTTTTTGCACACTGAGAGGTAAATCGCCTCGAGTTGTTCGCCGCTGCGGCCGAGGGGGAGGAAGAGGGGGCGTTGCCTTTGTTGGAGGCCAGCGCAGATACAATAGCGTCTCCGGGACACCCGCCGGTCCCCGCCGGGTCCCCGAGGGAGCCTCCGCTCGCCTCCCGTGACTTCTGCAGTCACCGCGGCTCAGCACCCCCACCCCACCCCAAGAGGGCCAGAGAGAGACTTGGGCAAACTTCAGCCGTCGGTCGAAATCGAGTAAGAGCGCGAGAAAAGGGCCGCAGACTTGGTCCCGGCACCACCCGGAAGGCTGGGAACCTCGAGGCGCCGCGGACACTCCCGAAGATCAGCGAGATCTTGGGGCGCCTCAGATGCTCGGGCAAGGTCGGGGCGGGAGGGCACCTTTTTCCTGGTCTGCGTCCCTTCACCTGCTCTTCCCCTAGCGCGGCCCGGTCTCCCCGGCCCGGGGGCCACTGGCCGGCTTCAAAAGGCCCCGGTGACTGAGTGCACTGGGGTGGAGGACAGGAAGGCGAAAAGGTGAGGTAGGACCCAGGGAAGAGACGCCTGTAAATTCCTGCAACTCGCCCGGGCTAGTTTCGCCGGTTTGCAGAGGGACGACGAGTCGGGCCGGCGAGGGCTCAGTTGGGCCCCGAAAAGCCAGGGAAGACGGAGGGACGCAGTGTCCTCTCCTCCTTGCCATCTCTCTAACCCGGGCCGAATCAACTGAGTGATCCCAAAACAGCAGGGCCTCGGCCGAGATGGACGAGAACAAGTATTCGGCCGGCAGGTGCCA
>NW_022900949.1:35532396-35536941 GCF_012274545.1 Fukomys damarensis
CAGCCGGACCTCCACGGCTCCTCTCGGCCTCGCTGCCCGGCCTGACAGCTCGGACAGAGTGCTCAGAGGTAATAAAACACTCGCTTCCTCCGTTCCTCTCTTTAGTGCGGACCGCGGGGAGGGCACGCGGGGCCCAAACGCACAACTTTGAGGGACGTCACTCTCGGATGCGAGGGCGGGGCCGTACAGGGCGCCGGTGGGGTGGGCGTCCTCAGCGCCTCCAATCGGGCGCAGCCTCCGGCTTCTGGTCGCCCCTCTGAGGCCCGCCCACTCAGGAGCTCTGCGTCCTTCGATTGGCTGTGGTTAGGGGGGCGTCGGGCCTCGCCCGCCTAGTCCCCTCCCCCTCCCGCCTCCAGCGCCCATGGGTGGAGCCAAAAGGGGCGGTACCCGGCGATTGTGCGGTTCTGCCGCTGGGCCCGCGGCAGCCTCAATTAATTGTGCTAAATAAAGTGGGAAAAGGGAGGGGGAGCAGGGACGGAGAGGGTATTACTTTTTAAAGAGAAGCATAATAAAACCCAGACCTTTTATGGGAAAGCAGCTCATAAGTCTGCCCGCCCCCCCCAGCTCCAGTGGGTCTGAGCCCACGGGGCTGTTGCGACCCTGCCGTTCCCTCCCGTACAGGGATTAATCAGAGGCCATCCAGAGCTGTGTAAATTAATTTATTGCTCCCTAAGCTTATAGAGGTCTTTAATCCGCTTGTAGGCCGAAGCATGGTTCTCTCCCATCTTCCACCTCCTACCTGCTCAGTGCTCTCGACTCCCCTTTGCCCGCGATCACGGCCGTTTCTGGGTTCGCTCAGTTCTCTGGCAGGGGATCCATCCGCTTAACGGGAACATCTGTCTGTCTCCCCAAATACAGCTTTCCTCTCCTTCCCTCGCTTTGGGTTTGCATGGGTGCAGGATCCCCGGGACTCAAGCGCAGGCTTCATGGGCAGAAGCACCCTCGCACCGCCGGGAACTAAGCCCTCCAGCTGGCGGTGTAGACGGCGTCGTAGTGGCCCCTGGCTGCGGCGCCGGGGTCCAGAGTGTAGGGGAGGATGGTTGTTCTCATCGTCACTGCTGCTCCGACTCCTCACCTCTGGCGGGCCTCTAAATTCCCGGCGGGGTTGAACTGTACCTGGGAGAAAAAAACTCGGACAGTTTTGAGAGCTCGAATGCACCTCAGCAATTTGGATGGGATCAGTGAATCCGAACTTGCAGAGCGGGGAAAGAGAGAAAACCGCTATCAGTGGCCCAAGCGCGGAACATGAGCAGCCCCGGGATGGACTGAGTTTGGCCGACAGTGGCAGAGGCTGTCTCGGCCGGCGGGAAGTCGGGCGGGCTCGCTCCACTCCCCACCCGCGTCTCCAAAGCTCGGTCAACGCAGTCAGTCGGCTTTGGGTTGAGTTTGAGGCTTGAGGTGCAGCGGGCATGGTTTGTGTTTTGCTGTTTCTATTCACTTCTGGGATAGAAGTGATCTTCCCTCCTCTCTTTGTTAACTTCGAGGTTTGGGTAAACCCATCCTTTCGTAGACTCTAAGATCCGACCTGGGCAGGAGGACGCCTTGCATCAGTGTGTTATGCTGAGGATTCCGACCAGGGCTCGGCCTCCAGCGAGCCCAGAGCTGGGCGCGGACGCGTCTCCCGCAGGGATTCCAGCGCCCTGCCTGCTGTCTTGCTCCCGGGCTGTCCTCACGTCCTCCAGACCCAAGACAGAGAGGTTGGAGAGCCCCAAACTTCAGTCTCAGAAAGTGACCTTTCCTCTTTTATCGCCTGTAAACACTGTAACCGGGAGAGGAGTTTTTTCCTGTGGACAGTTTGGTATCTGGTATAAAAGAGACACAGAAAAATGAGAGGGGTCGACCCTCTCCAACTCCAGAGGAATTCTACCATGGGCACAAGGCTGCAAAGCTGCCCAGGAAGAAGTTTCTTTCCATTGTCATTTACATGGCCAAGTTAAAAGAGTGCTACTAAATGTAACAGTACAAATTCTACTGTCTGTGCACCTTCATCCTGGGGACATCGTGGTGGCATTTGTCCCAGCTGCGAGCTGAGGAGCAAGGGCTGGCAACCGGAGGAGGCTGTACTACCCTGGGGAGTGAGCACTTACCAGGCCTGGGCTCGCGCCGCCAGTGAGACGACTGGGACCACGCACCGCACAAGCTGGCCTGGAAGGGCTGGAAGCCCGCTCCCGGCGTCTAAAGCACTGCTTCCAAGTCAGGGCTTGGTCTCCCTGGGGACCCCACACCTCCACACCATCCTGCCCAAGACTGAGGACAAACTCTTCCGGCCACCCCAAGAATGGAACACGGACCCTGTGGTAGCCCTGCACCGTATAAATACGCGTGTGAGAGCACAGATCTGTACCTGTGCGTGCCTCTACGGGGGCGAGGGAAATTTGTTTGGAAATGGATGATTTGCATTTTAATTGAAAACTAAATGGGAGCTGTTTGGTAAATTCCAAGGTTGCAGAAAAAGCCCAAAGGGTAGGTGTGGGGAGTGGAGTGCCCAGCCTTGGCTCCCTATCCCCAGGTGTGGGTCTCGGCTACAGCTCGGTGGCAGCCCGCTATCCCCTGGGCCTACCGCCCTCTCCCAGCTCCGGACTCAGATACTTCTGATTCAAGCTAAAAGCGAGGATGTTAAACTCAGGGTGACTGAGGAAGGAATCACACAGAACTTCAGCTACCTGTGATTCCATCCAGCAGCGGGGAGAGGGTAACTGTTCTCCTGGATCTGCCCCAGTCAGAGATGCCTGGGTACTCGGGTTCAGCTGGGAGAGGCGGCGGGATGGCGGGGGGAAAGACGGTTTCTGAGAAACGTATTCGCCTGGATTGTCTGGGTGACTTTTTTACTTTTAGAAGCTCACAGGTGCAGCCCCCCTCACGGGGGTGGGGTGGTTACAGGTCCACAACGCGCCTTCATTCTTTCTAGTCCCCTTCCTCCGCCTCCTCTGTCCCTTTATAATCTTTTGCCCACGAGGGGGGCCTGTGGGGGCTGGGCTTGGAGGGCCGCTGGGTTCAAATTTATGCTATTGAATGGGTTGAGCTGGTGGCTATTCAGGGACGCGGGGGTGAGAGAATGCGCAAGCCTGGGCCGGCCGGTCCCAGAGAGAGCAGGGGAGGACTAGGGCTGTGTCTGTCTTGACCGGCTTCTGCTGGCCGAGGACAAAGATCAAGGAGCCGTTTGGGGAAGACTGCGGTAGAGAGGGGTTAACAAACGCCGAAGGTGAAGAGGGCTGGAGGATCCCAAGGCGGCCCTTGCCCGGGGGAGGCCTACGACGGGGGTGGGGAAGAAGTGAGTGCACCTCCCGGAGGAGATTCGGAACCTGTCCCTCCTGCACCGTCTCTGCGACAGATCTCCGAGCGCCCCCCCCCCGCGGGGGGCATTCTGAGAGGCTCCAGAAGATGGAAACTAGCAAAGTTCAGAAATATTTGCAATACCAAAACCCGAGTCCAGGAACGACAGTAAATGCAAGAACATGCCAATGCCTTCTTGTCTCTGTGCTCAAGTAAATGCAAATCTCTTCTTGTTTGAAATTGCGCACCGCACACCCTCCCGCCGCACACACTCCGCAGTATTTCTTCGCGCTGAGACCCTTTGCTCCCGACCCATTTGCTTTGAAATGCATTTTGGAATATGGGGGCTGGGGTGAAGTCCTGGGCTTAAAGGAATGTTTGTTGGTTTCCAGAAATAATTTACAGAATAAAATACCAGTCCAGGTAAATCTGGATGCACCAGATTTACAGGTATCGGATGGCAACACCCGTGGAAAATGGACACCTGTATTTGAGTAACGTCCACTGAGCATATTTTTTAAACGACTCTGTAGTCTGGTCCTTCTTCCTCTTCTGCTACAAGTTGTCCCTTAAGGGTGTGCGTGCGCATGCGCGTGCTCGTTCAGTGGTTGGTGCTCTTGGCCGCCTTTCGTGTTCAACTCTGGGGAGAAAGTTCCCGGCAGAGCTGCTCGGGTTTGAGGGCTTTGCGCCTCTTTCACGGAAACCCTGAGCAGTGATCGCCCTCTCGTGGACGAAAGCTACCTAACGCCTCGCTGGTCGGATTATTCTGTGGGGTGCGCGCACTCGGCCTAGGAGACCGCGGTTGACCTTTGCTTGATTTTTTGTCTGAACAGCCAGACTCGTTAAATGAAGTTTGCCTGTGGCAGTTCTTGCTTTAATCCAGGTAGCAAAACCCTTCCAAAACGAGCATTTAGATTTTAAATCTTTCTTCTTCATCTATGCTGGTGTATGCTCCGTTATGTGATTCTTTTGTGGTCAAACAAATCTCAATTTTTAATGGAATTATTCTGGTTTCTGCTTTTCTTCTGTAGTCACCGAACAGAATTTCGGTCATAGCAGGACATGGGAAACTACAGAGAATTATAAAAATCAACACACAGTCTGCCACAACCTCACTTTCGCTGGTAGACACTCATGTTTTGGCATGTTTGCTTGTTATATTTTCTGTAGTGAGAACTTCATTTTAATCCTGAGATCATATGAAAAATATATCTGCTAATGGAAAGACCTGAAGTGTGCTCTCTGGCAAACAGTAATCGCTCTCTCTCTCTC